>NW_024544050.1:0-140146 GCF_018167655.1 Microtus oregoni | reverse complement strand
CCCGAGCACTGAGCACCCAGCACGCTGAGCACTGAGCACCCAGCACCCTGAGCACTGATCACCCAGCAACCTGAGCACTGAGCACCCAGCACCCTGAGTACTGAGCACCCAGCACCCTGAGTACTGAGCACTCAGCACCCTGAGTACTGAGCACCGAGCACCCCGAGCACTGAGCACCCAGCACCCTGAGCACTAAGCACCCTGAGGACTGAGCACCCAGCACCCTGAGCACTGAGCACCCAGCACCCTGAGTACTGAGCACCGATCACCCTGAGCACTGAGCACCCAGAACCCAAAGCACTGAGCACCCAGCACCCTGAATACTGAGCACCCAGCACCCCGAGGACTGAGCACCCAGCAACCTGAGTACTGAGCACCCTGAGTACTGAGCACCGATCACCCTGAGCACTGAGCTCCCAGCACCCTGAGTACTGAGCACTCAGCACCCTGAGCACTGAGCACCCAGCACCCTGAGTACTGAGCACCCAGCACCCTGAGCACTGAGCACCCAGCACCCTGAGTACTGAGCACCCAGCACCCTGAGCACTGAGCACCCAGCACCCTGAGTACTGAGCACCCAGCACCCCGAGCACTGAGCACCAAGCACCCCGAGAATGAGCACCCAGCACCCCGAGTACTGAGCACCGAGCACCCTGAGCACTGAGTACCCAGCACCCTGAGTACTGAGCACCGAGCACCCCGAGCACTGAGCATGCAGCACCGCGAGCAATGAGCACCCAGCACCCGGAGCAATGAGCACCCAGCACCCTGAGCACCGAGCACCCTGAGTACTGAGCACTGAGCACCCTGAGTACTGAGCACTGAGCACCCTGAGTACTGAGCACCCAGCACCCAGAGTACTGAGCACCCAGCACCCTGAGCAATGAGAACCCTGAGTACTGAGCACCCAGCACCCTGAGTACTGAACAACCAGCACCGTGAGCACTGAACACACAGCACCCCGAGCACTGAGCACCCAGCAACCCGAGCACTGAGCACCCAGCAACCCGAGCACTGAGAACCCAGCACCATGTGTACTGAGCACCCAGCACCCTGAGTACTGAGCACCCAGCACAACGAGCACTGAGTACCCAGCACCCTGAGCACTGAGCACCCAGCACCCTGAGCACTGTGCACCCATCACCCTGAGGACTGAGCACTGAGCACCCAGCGCCCTGAGCACTGAGCACCCAGCACCCTGAGCACTGAGCACCCAGCACCCCGAGCACTGAGCACCCAGCACCCTGAGTACTGAGCACTGAGCACCCAGCACCCCGAGCACTGAGCACCCAGCACCCTGAGCACTGAGCACCCAGCACCCGAGTACTGAGCACCCAGCACCCTGAGTACTGAGCACCCAGCACCCCGAGCACTGAGCACCCAGCACCCTGAGCACTGAGCACCCAGCACCCCGAGCACTGAGCACCCAGCACCCTGAGTACTGAGCACTGAGCACCCAGCACCCCGAGCACTGAGCACCCAGCACCCTGAGTACTGAGCACCCAGCACCCGAGTACTGAGCACCCAGCACCCTGAGTACTGAGCACCCAGCACCCCGAGCACTGAGAACCCAGCACCCTGAGTACTGTGCACCCAGCACCCTGAGCACTGAGCACCCAGCACCCCGAGCACTGAGCACCCAGCACCCCGTGCACTGAGCACCCAGCACCCCGTGCACTGAGCACCCAGCACCCCGAGCACCGAGCACCCTGTGTACTAAGCACCGAGCACCCTGAGCACTGAGCACCCAGCACCCTGAGCACTGAGCACCCAGCACTCTGAGTACTGAGCACCCAGCACCCGGAGCACTGAGCACACAGCACCCTGAGTACTGAGCACCCAGCACCCTGAGCACTGAGCACTGAGCACCCTGAGCACTGAGCACCCAGCACCCTGAGGACTGAGCACCCAGCACCCTGAGAACTGAGCACCCTGAGTACTGAGCACTGAGCACCCTGAGTACTGAGCACTGAGCACCCTGAGTACTGAGCAACCAGCACCCTGAGTACTGAGCAC
Organism: Microtus oregoni; assembly: GCF_018167655.1. NCBI lineage: Eukaryota > Metazoa > Chordata > Mammalia > Rodentia > Cricetidae > Microtus > Microtus oregoni. Next base: position 138,130 of record NW_024544050.1, on the reverse strand, counting down.
CCTGCACCCTGAGCACTGAGCACCAAGCACCCTGAGCACTGAGCACCCAGCACCCTGAGCACTGAGCACCCAGCACCCTGAGTAGTGAGCACCCAACGTACTGAGCACTGAGCACCCCGAGAACTGAGCACCCAGCAACCTGAGTACTGAGCACGGATCACCCCGAGCACTGAGCACCCAGCACCCTGAGTAGTGAGCACCCAACGTTCTGAGCACCGAGCACACCAAGCACTGAGTACCCAGCAACCTGAGTACTGAGCACCCAGCACCCCGAGCACTGAGCACCCAGCACGCTGAGCACTGAGGACCCAGCACCCTGAGCACTGATCACCCAGCAACCTGAGCACTGAGCACCCAGCACCCTGAGTACTGAGCACCCAGCACCCTGAGTACTGAGCACTCAGCACCCTGAGTACTGAGCACCGAGCACCCCGAGCACTGAGCACCCAGCACCCTGAGCACTAAGCACCCTGAGGACTGAGCACCCAGCACCCTGAGCACTGAGCACCCAGCACCCTGAGTACTGAGCACCGATCACCCTGAGCACTGAGCACCCAGAACCCAAAGCACTGAGCACCCAGCACCCTGAATACTGAGCACCCAGCACCCCGAGCACTGAGCACCCAGCACCCTGAGTACTGAGCACCCTGAGTACTGAGCACCGATCACCCTGAGCACTGAGCTCCCAGCACCCTGAGTACTGAGCACCCAGCACCCTGAGCACTGAGCACCCAGCACCCTGAGTACTGAGCACCCAGCACCCTGAGCACTGAGCACCCAGCACCCTGAGTACTGAGCACCCAGCACCCTGAGCACTGAGCACCCAGCACCCTGAGTACTGAGCACCCAGCACCCCGAGCACTGAGCACCAAGCACCCCGAGAATGAGCACCCAGCACCCCGAGTACTGAGCACCGAGCACCCTGAGCACTGAGTACCCAGCACCCTGAGTACTGAGCACCGAGCACCCCGAGCACTGAGCATGTAGCACCGCGAGCAATGAGCACCCAGCACCCGGAGCAATGAGCACCCAGCACCCTGAGCACCGAGCACCCTGAGTACTGAGCACTGAGCACCCTGAGTACTGAGCACTGAGCACCCTGAGTACTGAGCACCCAGCACCCTGAGTACTGAGCACCCAGCACCCTGAGCAATGAGAACCCTGAGTACTGAGCACCCAGCACCCTGAGCACTGAGCACCAAGCACCCTGAGCAAAGAGCACCCTGAGTACTGAGCACCGATCACCCTGAGCACTGAGCTCCCAGCACCCTGAGTACTGAGCACCCAGCACCCTGAGCACTGAGCACCCAGCACCCTGAGTACTGAGCACCCAGCACCCTGAGCACTGAGCACCCAGCACCCTGAGTACTGAGCACCCAGCACCCTGAGCACTGAGCACCCAGCACCCTGAGTACTGAGCACCCAGCACCCCGAGCACTGAGCACCCAGCACCCCGAGAATGAGCACCCAGCACCCCGAGTACTGAGCACCGAGCACCCTGAGCACTGAGTACCCAGCACCCTGAGTACTGAGCACCCAGCACCCTGAGCACTGGGCACCGAGCACCCCGAGTACTGAGCACCCAGCAGCCTGAGCACTGAGCACCCAGCACCCTGAGTACTGAGCACCCAGCTCCCTGAGTACTGAACACCCAGCACCCTGAGCACTGAGCACTCAGCACCCTGATCACTGAGTACTGAGCACCGAGCACCCCGAGAACTGAGCACCCAGCACCCGGAGTACTGAGCACCCAACACCCTGAGGACTGAGCACCCAGCACCCCGAGTACTGAGCACCCAGCACCCCGAGCACTGAGCACCCAGCACCCCGAGCACTGAGCACCCAGCACCCTGAGTACTGAGCACTGGGCACCCAGCACCCCGAGCACTGAGCACCCAGCACCCTGAGTACTGAGCACTGAGCACCCAGCACCCCGAGCACTGAGCACCCAGCACCCTGAGCACTGAGCACCCAGCACCCTAAGCACTGAGCACCCAGCACCCTCAGTACTGAGCACTGAGCACCCAGCACCCTGAGTACTGAGCACTGAGCACCCAGCACCCCGAGCACTGAGCACCCAGCACCCTGAGCACTGAGCACCCAGCACCCTGAGCACTGAGCACCCAGCACCCGAGTACTGAGCACCCAGCACCCTGAGTACTGAGCACCCAGCACCCTGAGCACTGAGCACCAAGCACCCTGAGCACTGAGCACACAGCACCCCGAGCACTGAGCAACCAGCACCCCAAGCAATGAGCACCCCGCACCCTGAGTACTGAGCACCCAGCGCCCCGAGTACTGACCACCCAGCAACCTGAGCACCGAGCAGCCAGCACCCCTAGGACTGAGCACCCAGCGCCCTGAGCACTGAGCACCCAGCACCCTGAGTACTGAGCACTGAGCACCACGAGTACTGAGCACCCAGCACCCCGAGCACTGAGCACCGAGCACCCCGAGCACTGAGAACCCAGCACCCCGAGCACTGAGCACCCAGCACCCCGAGCACTGAGCACCCAGCACCCTGAGCACTGAGCACCCAGCACCCCGAGCACTGAGCACCCAGCAACCCGAGCACTGAGCACCCAGCACCCTGAGCAATGAGAACCCTGAGTACTGAGCACCCAGCACCCAGAGTACTGAGCACCCAGCACCCTGAGCAATGAGAACCCTGAGTACTGAGCACCCAGCACCCTGAGTACTGAACAACCAGCACCGTGAGCACTGAACACACAGCACCCCGAGCACTGAGCACCCAGCAACCCGAGCACTGAGCACCCAGCAACCCGAGCACTGAGAACCCAGCACCATGTGTACTGAGCACCCAGCACCCTGAGTACTGAGCACCCAGCACAACGAGCACTGAGTACCCAGCACCCTGAGCACTGAGCACCCAGCACCCTGAGCACTGTGCACCCATCACCCTGAGGACTGAGCACTGAGCACCCAGCGCCCTGAGCACTGAGCACCCAGCACCCTGAGCACTGAGCACCCAGCACCCCGAGCACTGAGCACCCAGCACCCTGAGTACTGAGCACTGAGCACCCAGCACCCCGAGCACTGAGCACCCAGCACCCTGAGCACTGAGCACCCAGCACCCGAGTACTGAGCACCCAGCACCCTGAGTACTGAGCACCCAGCACCCCGAGCACTGAGCACCCAGCACCCTGAGCACTGAGCACCCAGCACCCCGAGCACTGAGCACCCAGCACCCTGAGTACTGAGCACTGAGCACCCAGCACCCCGAGCACTGAGCACCCAGCACCCTGAGTACTGAGCACCCAGCACCCGAGTACTGAGCACCCAGCACCCTGAGTACTGAGCACCCAGCACCCCGAGCACTGAGAACCCAGCACCCTGAGTACTGTGCACCCAGCACCCTGAGCACTGAGCACCCAGCACCCCGAGCACTGAGCACCCAGCACCCCGTGCACTGAGCACCCAGCACCCCGTGCACTGAGCACCCAGCACCCCGAGCACCGAGCACCCTGAGTACTAAGCACCGAGCACCCTGAGCACTGAGCACCCAGCACCCTGAGCACTGAGCACCCAGCACTCTGAGTACTGAGCACCCAGCACCCGGAGCACTGAGCACACAGCACCCTGAGTACTGAGCACCCAGCACCCTGAGCACTGAGCACTGAGCACCCTGAGCACTGAGCACCCAGCACCCTGAGGACTGAGCACCCAGCACCCTGAGAACTGAGCACCCTGAGTACTGAGCACTGAGCACCCTGAGTACTGAGCACTGAGCACCCTGAGTACTGAGCAACCAGCACCCTGAGTACTGAGCACCCTGCACCCTGAGCACTGAGCACCAAGCACCCTGAGCACTGAGCACCCAGCACCCTGAGCACTGAGCACCCAGCACCCTGAGTAGTGAGCACCCAACGTACTGAGCACTGAGCACCCCGAGAACTGAGCACCCAGCAACCTGAGTACTGAGCACGGATCACCCCGAGCACTGAGCACCCAGCACCCTGAGTAGTGAGCACCCAACGTTCTGAGCACCGAGCACACCAAGCACTGAGCACCCAGCAACCTGAGTACTGAGCACCCAGCACCCCGAGCACTGAGCACCCAGCACGCTGAGCACTGAGGACCCAGCACCCTGAGCACTGATCACCCAGCAACCTGAGCACTGAGCACCCAGCACCCTGAGTACTGAGCACCCAGCACCCTGAGTACTGAGCACTCAGCACCCTGAGTACTGAGCACCGAGCACCCCGAGCACTGAGCACCCAGCACCCTGAGCACTAAGCACCCTGAGGACTGAGCACCCAGCACCCTGAGCACTGAGCACCCAGCACCCTGAGTACTGAGCACCGATCACCCTGAGCACTGAGCACCCAGAACCCAAAGCACTGAGCACCCAGCACCCTGAATACTGAGCACCCAGCACCCCGAGCACTGAGCACCCAGCACCCTGAGTACTGAGCACCCTGAGTACTGAGCACCGATCACCCTGAGCACTGAGCTCCCAGCACCCTGAGTACTGAGCACCCAGCACCCTGAGCACTGAGCACCCAGCACCCTGAGTACTGAGCACCCAGCACCCTGAGCACTGAGCACCCAGCACCCTGAGTACTGAGCACCCAGCACCCTGAGCACTGAGCACCCAGCACCCTGAGTACTGAGCACCCAGCACCCCGAGCACTGAGCACCAAGCACCCCGAGAATGAGCACCCAGCACCCCGAGTACTGAGCACCGAGCACCCTGAGCACTGAGTACCCAGCACCCTGAGTACTGAGCACCGAGCACCCCGAGCACTGAGCATGTAGCACCGCGAGCAATGAGCACCCAGCACCCGGAGCAATGAGCACCCAGCACCCTGAGCACCGAGCACCCTGAGTACTGAGCACTGAGCACCCTGAGTACTGAGCACTGAGCACCCTGAGTACTGAGCACCCAGCACCCTGAGTACTGAGCACCCAGCACCCTGAGCAATGAGAACCCTGAGTACTGAGCACCCAGCACCCTGAGCACTGAGCACCAAGCACCCTGAGCAAAGAGCACCCTGAGTACTGAGCACCGATCACCCTGAGCACTGAGCTCCCAGCACCCTGAGTACTGAGCACCCAGCACCCTGAGCACTGAGCACCCAGCACCCTGAGTACTGAGCACCCAGCACCCTGAGCACTGAGCACCCAGCACCCTGAGTACTGAGCACCCAGCACCCTGAGCACTGAGCACCCAGCACCCTGAGTACTGAGCACCCAGCACCCCGAGCACTGAGCACCCAGCACCCCGAGAATGAGCACCCAGCACCCCGAGTACTGAGCACCGAGCACCCTGAGCACTGAGTACCCAGCACCCTGAGTACTGAGCACCCAGCACCCTGAGCACTGGGCACCGAGCACCCCGAGTACTGAGCACCCAGCAGCCTGAGCACTGAGCACCCAGCACCCTGAGTACTGAGCACCCAGCTCCCTGAGTACTGAACACCCAGCACCCTGAGCACTGAGCACTCAGCACCCTGATCACTGAGTACTGAGCACCGAGCACCCCGAGAACTGAGCACCCAGCACCCGGAGTACTGAGCACCCAACACCCTGAGGACTGAGCACCCAGCACCCCGAGTACTGAGCACCCAGCACCCCGAGCACTGAGCACCCAGCACCCCGAGCACTGAGCACCCAGCACCCTGAGTACTGAGCACTGGGCACCCAGCACCCCGAGCACTGAGCACCCAGCACCCTGAGTACTGAGCACTGAGCACCCAGCACCCCGAGCACTGAGCACCCAGCACCCTGAGCACTGAGCACCCAGCACCCTAAGCACTGAGCACCCAGCACCCTCAGTACTGAGCACTGAGCACCCAGCACCCTGAGTACTGAGCACTGAGCACCCAGCACCCCGAGCACTGAGCACCCAGCACCCTGAGCACTGAGCACCCAGCACCCTGAGCACTGAGCACCCAGCACCCGAGTACTGAGCACCCAGCACCCTGAGTACTGAGCACCCAGCACCCTGAGCACTGAGCACCAAGCACCCTGAGCACTGAGCACACAGCACCCCGAGCACTGAGCAACCAGCACCCCAAGCAATGAGCACCCCGCACCCTGAGTACTGAGCACCCAGCGCCCCGAGTACTGACCACCCAGCAACCTGAGCACCGAGCAGCCAGCACCCCTAGGACTGAGCACCCAGCGCCCTGAGCACTGAGCACCCAGCACCCTGAGTACTGAGCACTGAGCACCACGAGTACTGAGCACCCAGCACCCCGAGCACTGAGCACCGAGCACCCCGAGCACTGAGAACCCAGCACCCCGAGCACTGAGCACCCAGCACCCCGAGCACTGAGCACCCAGCACCCTGAGCACTGAGCACCCAGCACCCCGAGCACTGAGCACCCAGCAACCCGAGCACTGAGCACCCAGCACCCCGAGCACTGAGCACCCAGCACCCCGAGCACTGAGCACCCAGCACCCTGAGTACTGAGCACCCAGCACCCTGAGTACTGAGCACCCAACACCCTGATCACTGAGCACCCAGCAACCTGAGTACTGATCACCCAACACCCCAAGCACTGAGCACCCTGAGTACTGAGCACCCAGCACCCCAAGCACTGAGCTCCCTGAGTACTGCGCACCCAGCACCCTGAGTACTGAGCAGCCAGCACCTTGAGTACTGAGCACCCAGCACCCTGAGCACTGAGCACCCAGCACCCCGAGCACTGAGCACCCAGCACCCCGTGCACTGAGCACCCAGCACCCCGAGCACCGAGCACCCTGAGTACTAAGCACCGAGCACCCTGAGCACTGAGCACTCAGCACCCTGAGCACTGAGCACCCAGCACTCTGAGTACTGAGCACCCAGCACCCCGAGCACTGAGCACACAGCACCCTGAGTACTGAGCACCCAGCACCCTGAGCACTGAGCACTGAGCACCCTGAGCACTGAGCACCCAGCACCCTGAGCACTGAGCACCCAGCACCCTGAGAACTGAGCACCCTGAGTACTGAGCACTGAGCACCCTGAGTACTGAGCACTGAGCACCCTGAGTACTGAGCAACCAGCACCCTGAGTACTGAGCACCCAGCACCCTGAGCACTGAGCACCCAGCACCCTGAGCACTGAGCACCCAGCACCCTGAGCACTGAGCACCCAGCACCCTGAGTAGTGAGCACCCAACGTACTGAGCACTGAGCACCCCGAGAACTGAGCACCCAGCAACCTGAGTACTGAGCACGGATCACCCCGAGCACTGAGCACCCAGCACCCTGAGTAGTGAGCACCCAACGTACTGAGCACCGAGCACACCAAGCACTGAGCACCCAGCACCCTGAGCACTGATCACCCAGCAACCTGAGCACTGAGCACCCAGCACCCTGAGTACTGAGCACCCAGCACCCTGAGTACTGAGCACTCAGCACCCTGAGTACTGAGCACCGAGCACCCCGAGCACTGAGCACCCAGCACCCTGAGCACTAAGCACCCTGAGGACTGAACACCCAGCACCCTGAGCACTGAGCACCCAGCACGCTGAGTACTGAGCACCGATCACCCTGAGCACTGAGCACCCAGAACCCAAAGCACTGAGCACCCAGCACCCTGAATACTGAGCACCCAGCACCCCGAGCACTGAGCACACAGCACCCTGAGTACTGAGCACCCTGAGTACTGAGCACCGATCACCCTGAGCACTGAGCTCCCAGCACCCTGAGTACTGAGCACTCAGCACCCTGAGCACTGAGCACCCAGCACCCTGAGTACTGAGCACCCAGCACCCTGAGCACTGAGCACCCAGCACCCTGAGTACTGAGCACCCAGCACCCTGAGCACTGAGCACCCAGCACCCTGAGTACTGAGCACCCAGCACCCCGAGCACTGAGCACCAAGCACCCCGAGAATGAGCACCCAGCACCCCGAGTACTGAGCACCGAGCACCCTGAGCACTGAATACCCAGCACCCTGAGTACTGAGCACCGAGCACCCCGAGCACTGAGCTTGCAGCACCGCGAGCAATGAGCACCCAGCACCCGGAGCAATGAGCACCCAGCACCCTGAGCACCGAGCACCCTGAGTACTGAGCACTGAGCACCCTGAGTACTGAGCACTGAGCACCCTGAGTACTGAGCACCCAGCACCCTGAGTACTGAGCACCCAGCACCCTGAGCAATGAGAACCCTGAGTACTGAGCACCCAGCACCCTGAGTACTGAACACCCAGCACCGTGAGCACTGAACACACAGCACCCCGAGCACTGAGCACCCAGCACCCCGAGCACTGAGCACCCAGCAACCCGAGCACTGAGAACCCAGCACCATGTGTACTGAGCACCCAGCACCCTGAGTACTGAGCACCCAGCACCCCGAGCACTGAGTACCCAGCACCCTGAGCACTGAGCACCCAGCACCCTGAGCACTGTGCACCCATCACCCTGAGGACTGAGCACTGAGCACCCAGCGCCCTGAGCACTGAGCACCCAGCACCCTGAGCACTGAGCACCCAGGAACCCCGAGCACTGAGCACCCAGCACCCTGAGTACTGAGCACTGAGCACCCAGCACCCCGAGCACTGAGCACCCAGCACCCTGAGCACTGAGCACCCAGCACCCGAGTACTGAGCACCCAGCACCCTGAGTACTGAGCACCCAGCACCCCGAGCACAGAGCACCCAGCACCCTGAGCACTGAGCACCCAGCACCCCGAGCACTGAGCACCCAGCACCCTGAGTACTGAGCACTGAGCACCCAGCACCCCGAGCACTGAGCACCCAGCACCCTGAGTACTGAGCACCCAGCACCCGAGTACTGAGCACCCAGCACCCTGAGTACTGAGCACCCAGCACCCCGAGCACTGAGCACCCAGCACCCTGAGTACTGTGCACACAGCACCCTGAGCACTGAGCACCCAGCACCCTGAGCACTGAGCACCCAGCACACTGAGCACTGAGCACCCAGCACCCTGAGTAGTGAGCACCCAACGTACTGAGCACCAAGCACCCCGAGCACTGAGCACCCAGCACCCTGAGTACTGAGCACCGATCACCCCGAGAACTGAGCACCCAGCACCCTGAGTACTGAGCTCCGAGTACCCCGAGCACTGAGCACCCAGCACCCGGAGTACTGAGCACCCAGCACCCTGAGTACTAAGCACCGAGCACCCTGAGTACTGAGCATCCAGTACCCTGAGCACTGAACACACAGCACCCTGAGTACTGAGCACCCCGAGCACTGAGCACCCAGCACCCTGAGCACTGAGCACCCAGCACCCTGAGTACTGAGCAACCAGCACCCTGAGTACTGAACATACAGCACCCTGAGCACTGAGCACTGAGCACCCTGAGCACTGAGTACTGAGCACTGAGCACCCTGAGCACTGAGCACCCAGCACCCCGAGTACTGAGCACCCTGAGCACTGAGTACTGAGCACTGAGCACCCTGAGCACTGAGCACCCAGCACCCTGAGTACTGAGCACCCAGCACCCCGAGCACTGAGCACCCAGCGCCCCGAGCACTGAGCACCCAGCACCCCGAGCACTGAGCACCCTGAGCACTGAGCACACAGCACCCCGAGTACTGAGCATTGAGCACCCTGAGCTCTGAGCACCCAGCACCCCGAGTACTGAGCACTGAGCACCCTGAGCACTGAGCACCCAGCACCCCAAGCACTGAACACCAAGCACCCTGAGTACTGAGCACTGAGCACCCAGCACCCCGAACACTGAGCACCCAGCACCCTGAGCACTGAGCACCCAGCACCTGAGTACTGAGCACCCAGCACCCTGAGTGCTGAGCACCGAGCACCCCGAGCACTGAGCACGCAGCACCGCGAGTAATGAGCACCCAGCACCCCGAGCGCTGAGCACCCAGCACCCTGAGCACCGAGCACCCTGAGTACTGAGCACTGAGCACCCTGAGTACTGAGCACTGAGCACCCTGAGCACTGAGCACTCAGCACCCTGAGTATTGAGCACCCAACATACTGAGCACCGTGCAACCCGAGCACTGAGAACCCAGCACCCTGAGTACTGAGCACCGAGCACCCAGAGCACTGAGCACCCAGCGCCCCGGGCACTGAGCAACCAGCGACCCGAGCACTGAGCACCCAGCGCCCCGAGCACTGAGCACCCAGCACCCCGAGCACTGAGCAACCAGCACCCCAAGCAATGAGCACCCCGCACCCTGAGTACTGAGCACCCAGCACCCCGAGTACTGACCACCCAGCAACCTGAGCACCGAGCAGATAGCACCCTGAGCACTGAGCACCCAGCGCCCTGAGCACTGGGCACCCAGCACCCTGAGTACTGAGCACTGATTACCACGAGTACTGAGCACCCAGCACCCCGAGCACTGAGCACCGAGCACCCCGAGCACTGAGAACCCAGCACCCCGAGCACTGAGCACCCAGCACCCCGAGCACTGAGCACCCAGCACCCTGAGCACTGAGCACCCAGCACCCCGAGCACTGAGAACCCAGCACCCCGAGCACTGAGCACCCAGCACCCCGAGCACTGAGCACCCAGCACCCCGAGCACTGAGCACCCAGCACCCTGAGTACTGAGCACCCAGCACCCTGAGTACTGAGCACCCAACACCCTGATCACTGAGCACCCAGCAACCTGAGTACTGAGCACCCAACACCCCAAGCACTGAGCACCCTGAGTACTGAGCACCCAGCACCCCAAGCACTGAGCTCCCTGAGTACTGAGCACCCAGCACCCTGAGTACTGAGCAGCCAGCACCTTGAGTACTGAGCACCCAGCACCCTGAGCACTGAGCACCCAGCACCCCGAGCACTGAGCACCCAGCACCCCGTGCACTGAGCACCCAGCACCCCGAGCACCGAGCACCCTGAGTACTAAGCACCGAGCACCCTGAGCACTGAGCACCCAGCACCCCGAGCACTGAGCACAATGCACCCTGAGTACTGAGCACCCAGCACCCTGAGAACTGAGCACCCTGAGTACTGAGCACTGAGCACCCTGAGTACTGAGCACTGAGCACCCTGAGTACTGAGCACCCAGCACCCTGAGCACAGAGCACCAAGCACCCTGAGCACTGAGCACCCAGCACCCTGAGCACTGAGCACCCAGCACCCTGAGTAGTGAGCACCCAACGTACTGAGCACTGAGCACCCCGAGCACTGAGCACCCAGCAACCTGAGTACTGAGCACGGATCACCCCGAGCACTGAGCACCCAGCACCCTGAGTAGTGAGCACACAACGTACTGAGCACCGAGCACACCAAGCACTGAGCACCCAGCACGCTGAGCACTGGGCACCCAGCACCCTGAGCACTGATCACCCAGCAACCTGAGCACTGAGCACCCAGCACCCTGAGTACTGAGCACCCAGCACCCTGAGTACTGAGCACTCAGCACCCTGAGTACTGAGCACCGAGCACCCCGAGCACTGAGCACCCAGCACCCTGAGCACTAAGCACCCTGAGGACTGAGCACCCAGCACCCTGAGCACTGAGCACCCAGCACCCTGAGTACTGAGCACCGATCACCCTGAGCACTGAGCACCCAGAACCCAAAGCACTGAGCACCCAGCACCCTGAGTACTGAGCACCCAGCACCCCGAGCACTGAGCACCCAGCACCCTGAGTACTGAGCACCCTGAGTACTGAGCACCGATCACCCTGAGCACTGAGCTCCCAGCACCCTGAGTACTGAGCACCCAGCACCCTGAGCACTGAGCACCCAGCACCCTGAGTACTGAGCACCCAGCACCCTGAGCACTGAGCACCCAGCACCCTGAGTACTGAGCACCCAGCACCCTGAGCACTGAGCACCCAGCACCCTGAGTACTGAGCACCCAGCACCCCGAGCACTGAGCACCCAGCACCCCGAGAATGAGCACCCAGCACCCCGAGTACTGAGCACCGAGCACCCTGAGCACTGAGTACCCAGCACCCTGAGTACTGAGCACCCAGCACCCTGAGCACTGGGCACCGAGCACCCCGAGTACTGAGCACCCAGCACCCTGAGCACTGAGCACCCAGCACCCTGAGTACTGAGCACCCAGCTCCCTGAGTACTGAACACCCAGCACCCTGAGCACTGAGCACTCAGAACCCTGATCACTGAGTACTGAGCACCGAGCACCCCGAGAACTGAGCACCCAGCACCAGGAGTACTGAGCACCCAACACCCTGAGGACTGAGCACCCAGCACCCCGAGTACTGAGCACCCAGCACCCCGAGCACTGAGCACCCAGCACCCCGAGCACTGAGCACCCAGCACCCTGAGTACTGAGCACTGGGCACCCAGCACCCCGAGCACTGAGCACCCAGCACCCTGAGTACTGAGCACTGAGCACCCAGCACCCCGAGCACTGAGCACCCAGCACCCTGAGCACTGAGCACCCAGCACCCTAAGCACTGAGCACCCAGCACCCTCAGTACTGAGCACTGAGCACCCAGCACCCTGAGTACTGAGCACTGAGCACCCAGCACCCCGAGCACTGAGCACCCAGCACCCTGAGCACTGAGCACCCAGCACCCTGAGCACTGAGCACCCAGCACCCGAGTACTGAGCACCCAGCACCCTGAGTACTGAGCACCCAGCACCCTGAGCACTGAGCACCAAGCACCCTGAGCACTGAGCACCCAGCACCCCGAGCACTGAGCAACCAGCACCCCAAGCAATGAGCACCCCGCACCCTGAGTACCGAGCACCCAGCGCCCCGAGTACTGACCACCCAGCCACCTGAGCACCGAGCAGCCAGCACCCCTAGCACTGAGCACCCAGCGCCCTGAGCACTGAGCACCCAGCACCCTGAGTACTGAGCACTGAGCACCACGAGGACTGAGCACCCAGCACCCCGAGCACTGAGCACCGAGCACCCCGAGCACTGAGAACCCAGCACCCTGAGCACTGAGCACCCAGCACCCCGAGCACTGAGCACCCAGCACCCCGAGCACTGAGCACCCAGCACCCCGAGCACTGAGCACCCAGCACCCTGAGTACTGAGCACCCAGCACCTTGAGTACTGAGCACCCAACACCCTGATCACTGAGCACCCAGCAACCTGAGTACTGAGCACCCAACACCCCAAGCACTGAGCACCCTGAGTACTGAGCACCCAGCACCCCAAGCACTGAGCTCCCTGAGTACTGAGCACCCAGCACCCTGAGTACTGAGCAGCCAGCACCTTGAGTACTGAGCACCCAGCACCCTGAGCACTGAGCACACAGCACCCCGAGCACTGAGCACCCAGCACCCCGTGCACTGAGCACCCAGCACCCCGAGCACCGAGCACCCTGAGTACTAAGCACCGAGCACCCTGAGCACTGAGCACCCAGCACCCTGAGCACTGAGCACCCAGCACTCTGAGTACTGAGCACCCAGCACCCCGAGCACTGAGCACACAGCACCCTGAGTACTGAGCACCCAGCACCCTGAGCACTGAGCACTGAGCACCCTGAGCACTGAGCACCCAGCACCCTGAGGACTGAGCACCCAGCACCCTGAGAACTGAGCACCCTGTGTACTGAGCACTGAGCACCCTGAGTACTGAGCACTGAGCACCCTGAGTACTGAGCAACCAGCACCCTGAGTACTGAGCACCCAGCACCCTGAGCACTGAGCACCCAGCACCCTGAGCACTGAGCACCCAGCACCCTGAGCACTGAGCACCCAGCACCCTGAGTAGTGAGCACCCAACGTACTGAGCACTGAGCACCCCGAGAACTGAGCACCCAGCAACCTGAGTACTGAGCACGGATCACCCCGAGCACTGAGCACCCAGCACCCTGAGTAGTGAGCACCCAACGTACTGAGCACCGAGCACACCAAGCACTGAGCACCCAGCAACCTGAGTACTGAGCACCCAGCACCCCGCGCACTGAGCACCCAGCACGCTGAGCACTGAGCACCCAGCACCCTGAGCACTGATCACCCAGCAACCTGAGCACTGAGCACCCAGCACCCTGAGTACTGAGCACCCAGCACCCTGAGTACTGAGCACTCAGCACCCTGAGTACTGAGCACCGAGCACCCCGAGCACTGAGCACCCAGCACCCTGAGCACTAAGCACCCTGAGGACTGAGCACCCAGCACCCTGAGCACTGAGCACCCAGCACCCTGAGTACTGAGCACCGATCTCCCTGAGCACTGAGCACCCAGAACCCAAAGCACTGAGCACCCAGCACCCTGAATACTGAGCACCCAGCACCCCGAGCACTGAGCACCCAGCACCCTGAGTACTGAGCACCCTGAGTACTGAGCACCGATCACCCTGAGCACTGAGCACCCAGCACCCTGAGTACTGAGCACCCAGCACCCCGAGCACAGAGCACCCAGCACCCTGAGTACTGAGCACTGAGCACCCTGAGTACTGAGCATTGAGCACCCTGAGTACTGAGCAACCAGCACCCTGAGTACTGAGCACCCAGCACCCTGAGCTCAGAGCACCAAGCACCCTGAGCACTGAGCACCCAGCACCCTGAGCACTGAGCACCCAGCACCCTGAGTAGTGAGCACCCAACGTACTGAGCACTGAGCACCCCGAGCACTGAGCACCCAGCAACCTGAGTACTGAGCACGGATCACCTCGAGCACTGAGCACCCAGCACCCTGAGTAGTGAGCACCCAACGTACTGAGCACCGAGCACACCAAGCACTGAGCACCCAGCACGCTGAGCACTGAGCACCCAGCACCCTGAGCACTGATCACCCAGCAACCTGAGCACTGAGCACCCAGCACCCTGAGTACTGAGCACCCAGCACCCTGAGTACTGAGCACTCAGCACCCTGAGTACTGAGCACCGAGCACCCCGAGCACTGAGCACCCAGCACCCTGAGCACTAAGCACCCTGAGGACTGAGCACCCAGCACCCTGAGCACTGAGCACCCAGCACCCTGAGTACTGAGCACCGATCACCCTGAGCACTGAGCACCCAGAACCCAAAGCACTGAGCACCCAGCACCCTGAATACTGAGCACCCAGCACCCCGAGCACTGAGCACCCAGCACCCTGAGTACTGAGCACCCTGAGTACTGAGCACCGATCACCCTGAGCACTGAGCTCCCAGCACCCTGAGTACTGAGCACCCAGCACCCTGAGCACTGAGCACCCAGCACCCTGAGTACTGAGCACCCAGCACCCTGAGCACTGAGCACCCAGCACCCTGAGTACTGAGCAACCAGCACCCTGAGCACTGAGCACCCAGCACCCTGAGTACTGAGCACCCAGCACCCCGAGCACTGAGCACCAAGCACCCCGAGAATGAGCACCCAGCACCCCGAGTACTGAGCACCGAGCACCCTGAGCACTGAGTACCCAGCACCCTGAGTACTGAGCACCGAGCACCCCGAGCACTGAGCATGTAGCACTGCGAGCAATGAGCACCCAGCACCCGGAGCAATGAGCACCCAGCACCCTGAGCACCGAGCACCCTGAGTACTGAGCACTGAGCACCCTGAGTACTGAGCACTGAGCACCCTGAGTACTGAGCACCCAGCACCCTGAGTACTGAGCACCCAGCACCCTGAGCAATGAGAACCCTGAGTACTGAGCACCCAGCACCCTGAGCACTGAGCACCAAGCACCCTGAGCACTGAGCACCCTGAGTACTGAGCACCGATCACCCTGAGCACTGAGCTCCCAGCACCCTGAGTACTGAGCACCCAGCACCCTGAGCACTGAGCACCCAGCACCCTGAGTACTGAGCACCCAGCACCCTGAGCACTGAGCACCCAGCACCCTGAGTACTGAGCACCCAGCACCCTGAGCACTGAGCACCCAGCACCCTGAGTACTGAGCACCCAGCACCCCGAGCACTGAGCACCCAGCACCCCGAGAATGAGCACCCAGCACCCCGAGTACTGAGCACCGAGCAGCCTGAGCACTGAGTACCCAGCACCCTGAGTACTGAGCACCCAGCACCCTGAGCACTGGGCACCGAGCACCCCGAGTACTGAGCACCCAGCAGCCTGAGCACTGAGCACCCAGCACCCTGAGTACTGAGCACCCAGCTCCCTGAGTACTGAACACCCAGCACCCTGAGCACTGAGCACTCAGCACCCTGATCACTGAGTACTGAGCACCGAGCACCCCGAGAACTGAGCACCCAGCACCCGGAGTACTGAGCACCCAACACCCTGAGGACTGAGCACCCAGCACCCCGAGTACTGAGCACCCAGCACCCCGAGCACTGAGCACCCAGCACCCCGAGCACTGAGCACCGAGCACCCTGAGTACTGAGCACTGTGCACCCAGCACCCCGAGCACTGAGCACCCAGCACCCTGAGTACTGAGCACTGAGCACCCAGCACCCCGAGCACTGAGCACCCAGCACCCTGAGCACTGAGCACCCAGCACCCTAAGCACTGAGCACCCAGCACCCTGAGTACTGAGCACTGAGCACCCAGCACCCTGAGTACTGAGCACTGAGCACCCAGCACCCCGAGCACTGAGCACCCAGCACCCTGAGCACTGAGCACCCAGCACCCTGAGCACTGAGCACCCAGCACCCGAGTACTGAGCACCCAGCACCCTGAGTACTGAGCACCCAGCACCCTGAGCACTGAGCACCAAGCACCCTGAGCACTGAGCACCCAGCACCCCGAGCACTGAGCAACCAGCACCCCAAGCAATGAGCACCCCGCACCCTGAGTACTGAGCACCCAGCGCCCCGAGTACTGACCACCCAGCAACCTGAACACCGAGCAGCCAGCACCCCTAGCACTGAGCACCCAGCGCCCTGAGCACTGAGCACCCAGCACCCTGAGTACTGAGCACTGAGCACCACGAGTACTGAGCACCCAGCACCCCGAGCACTGAGCACCGAGCACCCCGAGCACTGAGAACCCAGCACCCCGAGCACTGAGCACCCAGCACCCCGAGCACTGAGCACCCAGCACCCTGAGCACTGAGCACCCAGCACCCCGAGCACTGAGCACCCAGCACCCCGAGCACTGAGCACCCAGCACCCCGAGCACTGAGCACCCCGCACCCCGAGCACTGAGCACCCAGCACCCTGAGTACTGAGCACCCAGCACCCTGAGTACTGAGCACCCAACACCCTGATCACTGAGCACCCAGCAACCTGAGTACTGAGCACCCAACACCCCAAGCACTGAGCACCCTGAGTACTGAGCACCCAGCACCCCAAGCACTGAGCTCCCTGAGTACTGAGCACCCAGCACCCTGAGTACTGAGCAGCCAGCACCTTGAGTACTGAGCACCCAGCACCCTGAGCACTGAGCACCCAGCACCCCGAGCACTGAGCACCCAGCACCCCGTGCACTGAGCACCCAGCACCCCGAGCACCGAGCACCCTGAGTACTAAGCACCGAGCACCCTGAGCACTGAGCACCCAGCACCCTGAGCACTGAGCACCGAGCACTCTGAGTACTGAGCACCCAGCACCCCGAGCACTGAGCACACAGCACCCTGAGTACTGAGCACCCAGCACCCTGAGCACTGAGCACTGAGCACCCTGAGCACTGAGCACCCAGCACCCTGAGGACTGAGCACCCAGCACCCTGAGAACTGAGCACCCTGAGTACTGAGCACTGAGCACCCTGAGTACTGAGCACTGAGCACCCTGAGTACTGAGCAACCAGCACCCTGAGTACTGAGCACCCAGCACCCTGAGCACTGAGCACCCAGCACCCTGAGCACTGAGCACCCAGCACCCTGAGCACTGAGCACCCAGCACCCTGAGTAGTGAGCACCCAACGTACTGAGCACTGAGCACCCCAAGAACTGAGCACCCAGCAACCTGAGTACTGAGCACCCTGAGTACTGAGCACCGATCACCCTGAGCACTGAGCTCCCAGCACCCTGAGTACTGAGCACCCAGCACCCTGAGCACTGAGCACCCAGCACCCTGAGTACTGAGCACCCAGCACCCTGAGCACTGAGCACCCAGCACCCTGAGTACTGAGCACCCAGCACCCTGAGCACTGAGCACCCAGCACCCTGAGTACTGAGCACCCAGCACCCCGAGCACTGAGCACCAAGCACCCCGAGAATGAGCACCCAGCACCCCGAGTACTGAGCACCGAGCACCCTGAGTACTGAGCACTGAGCACCCTGAGTACTGAGCAACCAGCACCCTGAGTACTGAGCACCCAGCACCCTGAGCACAGAGCACCAAGCACCCTGAGCACTGAGCACCCAGCACCCTGAGCACTGAGCACCCAGCACCCTGAGTAGTGAGCACCCAACGTACTGAGCACTGAGCACCCAGAGCACTGAGCACCCAGCAACCTGAGTACTGAGCACGGATCACCCCGAGCACTGAGCACCCAGCACCCTGAGTAGTGAGCACCCAACGTACTGAGCACCGAGCACACCAAGCACTGAGCACCCAGCACGCTGAGCACTGAGCACCCAGCACCCTGAGCACTGATCACCCAGCAACCTGAGCACTGAGCACCCAGCACCCTGAGTACTGAGCACCCAGCACCCTGAGTACTGAGCACTCAGCACCCTGAGTACTGAGCACCGAGCACCCCGAGCACTGAGCACCCAGCACCCTGAGCACTAAGCACCCTGAGGACTGAGCACCCAGCACCCTGAGCACTGAGCACCCAGCACCCTGAGTACTGAGCACCGATCACCCTGAGCACTGAGCACCCAGAACCCAAAGCACTGAGCACCCAGCACCCTGAATACTGAGCACCCAGCACCCCGAGCACTGAGCAACCAGCACCCTGAGTACTGAGCACCCTGAGTACTGAGCACCGATCACCCTGAGCACTGAGCTCCCAGCACCCTGAGTACTGAGCACCCAGCACCCTGAGCACTGAGCACCCAGCACCCTGAGTACTGAGCACTGAGCACCCAGCACCCCGAGCACTGAGCACCCAGCACCCTGAGCACTGAGCACCCAGCACCCTAAGCACTGAGCACCCAGCACCCTGAGTACTGAGCACTGAGCACCCAGCACCCTGAGTACTGAGCACTGAGCACAAAGCAACCCGAGCACTGAGCACCCAGCTCCCTGAGCACTGAGCACCCAGCACCCTGAGCACTGAGCACCCAGCACCCGAGTACTGAGCACCCAGCACCCTGAGTACTGAGCACCCAGCACCCTGAGCACTGAGCACCAAGCACCCTGAGCACTGAGCACCCAGCACCCCGAGCACTGAGCAACCAGCACCCCAAGCAATGAGCACCCCGCACCCTGAGTACTGAGCACCCAGCGCCCCGAGTACTGACCACACAGCAACCTGAGCACCGAGCAGCCAGCACCCCTAGCACTGAGCACCCAGCGCCCTGAGCACTGAGCACCCAGCACCCTGAGTACTGAGCACTGAGCACCACGAGTACTGAGCACCCAGCACCCCGAGCACTGAGCACCGAGCACCCCGAGCACTGAGAACCCAGCACCCCGAGCACTGAGCACCCAGCACCCCGAGCACTGAGCACCCAGCACCCTGAGCACTGAGCACCCAGCACCCCGAGCACTGAGCACCCAGCACCCCGAGCACTGAGCACCCAGCACCCCGAGCACTGAGCACCCAGCACCCTGAGTACTGAGCACCCAGCACCCTGAGTACTGAGCACCCAACACCCTGATCACTGAGCACCCAGCAACCTGAGTACTGAGCACCCAACACCCCAAGCACTGAGCACCCTGAGTACTGAGCACCCAGCACCCCAAGCACTGAGCTCCCTGAGTACTGAGCACCCAGCACCCTGAGTACTGAGCAGCCAGCACCTTGAGTACTGAGCACCCAGCACCCTGAGCACTGAGCACCCAGCACCCCGAGCACTGAGCACCCAGCACCCCGTGCACTGAGCACCCAGCACCCCGAGCACCGAGCACCCTGAGTACTAAGCACCGAGCACCCTGAGCACTGAGCACCCAGCACCCTGAGCACTGAGCACCCAGCACTCTGAGTACTGAGCACCCAGCACCCCGAGCACTGAGCACACAGCACCCTGAGTACTGAGCACCCAGCACCCTGAGCACTGAGCACTGAGCACCCTGAGCACTGAGCACCCAGCACCCTGAGGACTGAGCACCCAGCACCCTGAGAACTGAGCACCCTGAGTACTGAGCACTGAGCACCCTGAGTACTGAGCACTGAGCACCCTGAGTACTGAGCAACCAGCACCCTGAGTACTGAGCACCCAGCACCCTGAGCACTGAGCACCAAGCACCCTGAGCACTGAGCACCCAGCACCCGGAGCACTGAGCACCCAGCACCCTGAGTAGTGAGCACCCAACATACTGAGCACTGAGCACCCCGAGAACTGAGCACACAGCAACCTGAGTACTGAGCACGGATCACCCCGAGCACTGAGCACCCAGCACCCTGAGTAGTGAGCACCCAACGTACTGAGCACCGAGCACACCAAGCACTGAGCACCCAGCAACCTGAGTACTGAGCACCCAGCACCCCGCGCACTGAGCACCCAGCACGCTGAGCACTGAGCACCCAGCACCCTGAGCACTGATCACCCAGCAACCTGAGCACTGAGCACCCAGCACCCTGAGTACTGAGCACCCAGCACCCTGAGTACTGAGCACTCAGCACCCTGAGTACTGAGCACCGAGCACCCCGAGCACTGAGCACCCAGCACCCTGAGCACTAAGCACCCTGAGGACTGAGCACCCAGCACCCTGAGCACTGAGCACCCAGCACCCTGAGTACTGAGCACCGATCACCCTGAGCACTGAGCACCCAGAACCCAAAGCACTGAGCACCCAGCACCCTGAATACTGAGCACCCAGCACCCCGAGCACTGAGCACCCAGCACCCTGAGTACTGAGCACCCTGAGTACTGAGCACCGATCACCCTGAGCACTGAGCTCCCAGCACCCTGAGTACTGAGCACTCAGCACCCTGAGCACTGAGCACCCAGCACCCTGAGTACTGAGCACCCAGCACCCTGAGCACTGAGCACCCAGCACCCTGAGTACTGAGCACCCAGCACCCTGAGCACTTAGCACCCAGCAAACTGAGTACTGAGCACCCAGCACCCCGAGCACTGAGCACCAAGCACCCCGAGAATGAGCACCCAGCACCCCGAGTACTGAGCACCGAGCACCCTGAGCACTGAGTACCCAGCACCCTGAGTACTGAGCACCGAGCACCCCGAGCACTGAGCTTGCAGCACTGTGAGCAATGAGCACCCAGCACCCGGAGCAATGAGCACCCAGCACCCTGAGCACTGAGCACCCTGAGTACTGAGCACTGAGCACCCTGAGTACTGAGCACTGAGCACCCTGAGTACTGAGCACCCAGCACCCTGAGTACTGAGCACCCAGCACCCTGAGCAATGAGAACCCTGAGTACTGAGCACCCAGCACCCTGAGTACTGAACACCCAGCACCGTGAGCACTGAACACACAGCACCCCGAGCACTGAGCACCCAGCAACCCGAGCACTGAGAACCCAGCACAATGTGTACTGAGCACCCAGCACCCTGAGTACTGAGCACCCAGCACCCCGAGCACTGAGTACCCAGCACCCTGAGCACTGAGCACCCAGCACCCTGAGCACTGTGCACCCATCACCCTGAGGACTGAGCACTGAGCACCCAGCAACCCGAGCACTGAGAACCCAGCACAATGTGTACTGAGCACCCAGCACCCTGAGTACTGAGCACCCAGCACCCCGAGCACTGAGTACCCAGCACCCTGAGCACTGAGCACCCAGCACCCTGAGCACTGTGCACCCATCACCCTGAGGACTGAGCACTGAGCACCCAGCGCCCTGAGCACTGAGCACGCAGCACCCTGAGCACTGAGCACCCAGCACCCCGAGCACTGAGCACCCAGCACCCTGAGTACTGAGCACTGAGCACCCAGCACCCCGAGCACTGAGCACCCAGCACCCTGAGCACTGAGCACCCAGCACCCGAGTACTGAGCACCCAGCACCCTGAGTACTGAGCACCCAGCACCCCGAGCACAGAGCACCCAGCACCCTGAGCACTGAGCACCCAGCACCCCGAGCACTGAGCACCCAGCACCCTGAGTACTGAGCACTGAGCACCCAGCACCCCGAGCACTGAGCACCCAGCACCCTGAGTACTGAGTACCCAGCACCCGAGTACTGAGCACCCAGCACCCTGAGTACTGAGCACCCAGCACCCCGAGCACTGAGCACCCAGCACCCTGAGTACTGTGCACACAGCACCCTGAGCACTGAGCACCCAGCACCCTGAGCACTGAGCACCCAGCACACTGAGCACTGAGCACCCAGCACCCTGAGTAGTGAGCACCCAACGTACTGAGCACCAAGCACCCCGAGCACTGAGCACCCAGCACCCTGAGTACTGAGCACCGATCACCCCGAGAACTGAGCACCCAGCACCCTGAGTACTGAGCTCCGAGTACCCCGAGCACTGAGCACCCAGCACCCGGAGTACTGAGCACCCAGCACCCTGAGTACTAAGCACCGAGCACCCTGAGTACTGAGCATCCAGTACCCTGAGCACTGAACACACAGCACCCTGAGTACTGAGCACTCCGAGCACTGAGCACCCAGCACCCTGAGCACTGAGCACCCAGCACCCTGAGTACTGAGCAACCAGCACCCTGAGTACTGAACATACAGCACCCTGAGCACTGAGCAATGAGCACCCTGAGCACTGAGTACTGAGCACTGAGCACCCTGAGCACTGAGCACCCAGCACCCCGAGTACTGAGCACCCTGAGCACTGAGTACTGAGCACTGAGCACCCTGAGCACTGAGCACCCAGCACCCTGAGTACTGAGCACCCAGCACCCCGAGCACTGAGCACCCAGCGCCCCGAGCACTGAGCACCCAGCACCCCGAGTACTGAGCATTGAGCACCCTGAGCTCTGAGCACCCAGCACCCCGAGTACTGAGCACTGAGCACCCTGAGCACTGAGCACCCAGCACCCCAAGCACTGAACACCAAGCACCCTGAGTACTGAGCACTGAGCACCCAGCACCCCGAACACTGAGCACCCAGCACCCTGAGCACTGAGCACCCAGCACCTGAGTACTGAGCACCCAGCACCCTGAGTGCTGAGCACCGAGCACCCCGAGCACTGAGCACGCAGCACCGCGAGTAATGAGCACCCAGCACCCCGAGCACTGAGCACCCAGCACCCTGAGCACCGAGCACCCTGAGTACTGAGCACTGAGCACCCTGAGTACTGAGCACTGAGCACCCTGAGCACTGAGCACTCAGCACCCTGAGTAGTGAGCACCCAACGTACTGAGCACCGTGCAACCCGAGCACTGAGAACCCAGCACCCTGAGTACTGAGCACCGAGCACCCAGAGCACTGAGCACCCAGCGCCCCGAGCACTGAGCAACCAGCGCCCCGAGCACTGAGCACCCAGCGCCCCGAGCACTGAGCACCCAGCACCCCGAGCACTGAGCAACCAGCACCCCAAGCAATGAGCACCCCGCACCCTGAGTACTGAGCACCCAGCACCCCGAGTACTGACCACCCAGCAACCTGAGCACCGAGCAGCCAGCACCCTGAGCACTGAGCACCCAGCGCCCTGAGCACTGGGCACCCAGCACCCTGAGTACTGAGCACTGAGCACCACGAGTACTGAGCACCCAGCACCCCGAGCACTGAGCACCGAGCACCCCGAGCACTGAGAACCCAGCACCCCGAGCACTGAGCACCCAGCACCCCGAGCACTGAGCACCCAGCACCCTGAGCACTGAGCACCCAGCACCCCGAGCACTGAGCACCCAGCACCCCGAGCACTGAGCACCCAGCACCCCGAGCACTGAGCACCCAGCACCCTGAGTACTGAGCACCCAGCACCCTGAGTACTGAGCACCCAACACCCTGATCACTGAGCACCCAGCAACCTGAGTACTGAGCACCCAACACCCCAAGCACTGAGCACCCTGAGTACTGAGCACCCAGCACCCCAAGCACTGAGCTCCCTGAGTACTGAGCACCCAGCACCCTGAGTACTGAGCAGCCAGCACCTTGAGTACTGAGCACCCAGCACCCTGAGCACTGAGCACCCAGCACCCCGAGCACTGAGCACCCAGCACCCCGTGCACTGAGCACCCAGCACCCCGAGCACCGAGCACCCTGAGTACTAAGCACCGAGCACCCTGAGCACTGAGCACCCAGCACCCTGAGCACTGAGCACCCAGCATTCTGAGTACTGAGCACCCAGCACCCCGAGCACTGAGCACAATGCACCCTGAGTACTGAGCACCCAGCACCCTGAGAACTGAGCACCCTGAGTACTGAGCACTGAGCACCCTGAGTACTGAGCACTGAGCACCCTGAGTACTGAGCAACCAGCACCCTGAGTACTGAGCACCCAGCACCCTGAGCACAGAGCACCAAGCACCCTGAGCACTGAGCACCCAGCACCCTGAGCACTGAGCACCCAGCACCCTGAGTAGTGAGCACCCAACGTACTGAGCACTGAGCACCCCGAGCACTGAGCACCCAGCAACCTGAGTACTGAGCACGGATCACCCCGAGCACTGAGCACCCAGCACCCTGAGTAGTGAGCACCCAACGTACTGAGCACCGAGCACACCAAGCACTGAGCACCCAGCACGCTGAGCACTGAGCACCCAGCACCCTGAGCACTGATCACCCAGCAACCTGAGCACTGAGCACCCAGCACCCTGAGTACTGAGCACCCAGCACCCTGAGTACTGAGCACTCAGCACCCTGAGTACTGAGCACCGAGCAACCCAAGCACTGAGCACCCAGCACCCTGAGCACTAAGCACCCTGAGGACTGAGCACCCAGCACCCTGAGCACTGAGCACCCAGCACCCTGAGCACTGAGCACCGATCACCCTGAGCACTGAGCACCCAGAACCCAAAGCACTGAGCACCCAGCACCCTGAATACTGAGCACCCAGCACCCCGAGCACTGAGCACCCAGCACCCTGAGTACTGAGCACCCTGAGTACTGAGCACCGATCACCCTGAGCACTGAGCTCCCAGCACCCTGAGCACTGAGCACCCAGCACCCTGAGCACTGAGCACCCAGCACCCTGAGTACTGAGCACCCAGCACCCTGAGCACTGAGCACCCAGCACCCTGAGTACTGAGCACCCAGCACCCTGAGCACTGAGCACCCAGCACCCTGAGTACTGAGCACACAGCACCCCGAGCACTGAGCACCCAGCACCCCGAGAATGAGCACCCAGCACCCCGAGTACTGAGCACCGAGCACCCTGAGCACTGAGTACCCAGCACCCTGAGTACTGAGCAACCAGCACCCAGAGCACTGGGCACCGAGCACCCCGAGTACTGAGCACCCAGCAGCCTGAGCACTGAGCACCCAGCACCCTGAGTACTGAGCACCCAGCTCCCTGAGTACTGAACACCCAGCACCCTGAGCACTGAGCACTCAGCACCCTGATCACTGAGTACTGAGCACCGAGCACCCCGAGAACTGAGCACCCAGCACCCGGAGTACTGAGCACCCAACACCCTGAGTACTGAGCACCCAGCACCCCGAGTACTGATCACCCAGCACCCCGAGCACTGAGCACCCAGCACCCCGAGCACTGAGCACCCAGCACCCTGAGTACTGAGCACTGAGCACCCAGCACCCCGAGCACTGAGCACCCAGCACCCTGAGTACTGAGCACTGAGCACCCAGCACCCCGAGCACTGAGCACCCAGCACCCTGAGCACTGAGCACCCAGCACCCTGAGCACTGAGCACCCAGCACCCTGAGTACTGAGCACTGAGCACCCAGCACCCTGAGTACTGAGCACTGAGCACCCAGCACCCCGAGCACTGAGCACCCAGCACCCTGAGCACTGAGCACCCAGCACCCTGAGCACTGAGCACCCAGCACCCGAGTACTGAGCACCCAGCACCCTGAGTACTGAGCACCCAGCACCCTGAGCACTGAGCACCAAGCACCCTGAGCACTGAGCACCCAGCACCCCGAGCACTGAGCAACCAGCACCCCAAGCAATGAGCACCCCGCACCCTGAGTACTGAGCACCCAGCACCCCGAGTACTGACCACCCAGCAACCTGAGCACCGAGCAGCCAGCACCCCGAGCACTGAGCACAAAGCGCCCTGAGCACTGAGCACCCAGCACCCTGAGTACTGAGCACTGAGCACCACGAGTACTGAGCACCCAGCACCCCGAGCACTGAGCACCGAGCACCCCGAGCACTGAGAACCCAGCACCCCGAGCACTGAGCACCCAGCACCCCGAGCACTGAGCAACCAGCACCCCGAGCACTGAGCACCCAGCACCCCGAGCACTGAGCACCCAGCACCCCGAGCACTGAGCACCCAGCACCCCGAGCACTGAGCACCCAGCACCCTGAGTACTGAGCACCCAGCACCCTGAGTACTGAGCACCCAACACCCTGATCACTGAGCACCCAGCAACCTGAGTACTGAGCACCCAACACCCCAAGCACTGAGCACCCTGAGTACTGAGCACCCTGCACCCCAAGCACTGAGCTCCCTGAGTACTGAGCACCCAGCACCCTGAGTACTGAGCAGCCAGCACCTTGAGTACTGAGCACCCAGCACCCTGAGCACTGAGCACCCAGCACCCCGAGCACTGAGCACCCAGCACCCCGTGCACTGAGCACCCAGCACCCCGAGCACCGAGCACCCTGAGTACTAAGCACCGAGCACCCTGAGCAATGAGCACCCAGCACCCTGAGCACTGAGCACCCAGCACACTGAGTACTGAGCACCCAGCACCCCGAGCACTGAGCACACAGCACCCTGAGTACTGAGCACCCAGCACCCTGAGCACTGAGCACTGAGCACCCTGAGCACTGAGCACCCAGCACCCTGAGGACTGAGCACCCAGCACCCTGAGAACTGAGCACCCTGAGTACTGAGCACTGAGCACCCTGAGTACTGAGCACTGAGCACCCTGAGTACTGAGCAACCAGCACCCTGAGTACTGAGCACCCAGCACCCTGAGCACTGAGCACCAAGCACCCTGAGCACTGAGCACCCAGCACCCTGAGCACTGAGCACCCAGCACCCTGAGTAGTGAGCACCCAACGTACTGAGCACTGAGCACCCCGAGAACTGAGCACCCAGCAACCTGAGTACTGAGCACGGATCACCCCGAGCACTGAGCACCCAGCACGCTGAGCACTGAGCACCCAGCACCGTGAGCACTGATCACCCAGCAACCTGAGCACTGAGCACCCAGCACCCTGAGTACTGAGCACCCAGCACCCTGAGTACTGAGCACTCAGCACCCTGAGTACTGAGCACCGAGCACCCCGAGCACTGAGCACCCAGCACCCTGAGCATTAAGCACCCTGAGGACTGAGCACCCAGCACCCTGAGCACTGAGCACCCAGCACCCTGAGTACTGAGCACCGATCACCCTGAGCACTGAGCACCCAGAACCCAAAGCATTGAGCACCCAGCACCCTGAATACTGAGCACCCAGCACCCCGAGCACTGAGCACCCAGCACCCTGAGTACTGAGCACCCTGAGTACTGAGCACCGATCACCCTGAGCACTGAGCTCCCAGCACCCTGAGTACTGAGCACCCAGCACCCTGAGCACTGAGCACCCAGCACCCTGAATACTGAGCACCCAGCACCCTGAGCACTGAGCACCCAGCACCCTGAGTACTGAGCACCCAGCACCCTGAGCACTGAGCACCCAGCACCCTGAGTACTGAGCACCCAGCACCCCGAGCACTGAGCACCCAGCACCCCGAGAATGAGCACCCAGCAGCCTGATCACTGAGTACTGAGCACCGAGCACCCCGAGAACTGAGCACCCAGCACCCGGAGTACTGAGCACCCAACACCCTGAGTACTGAGCACCCAGCACCCCGAGTACTGAGCACCCAGCACACCGAGCACTGAGCACCCAGCACCCCGAGCACTTAGCACCCAGGACCCTGAGTACTGAGAACTGAGCACCCAGCACCCCGAGCACTGAGCACCCAGCACCCTGAGTACTGAGCACTGAGCACCCAGCACCCCGAGCACTGAGCACCCAGCACCCTGAGCACTGAGCACCCAGCACCCTGAGCACTGAGCACCCAGCACCCTGAGTACTGAGCACTGAGCACCCAGCACCCTGAGTACTGAGCACTGAGCACCCAGCACCCCGAGCACTGAGCACCCAGCACCCTGAGCACTGAGCACCCAGCACCCTGAGCACTGAGCACCCAGCACCCGTGTACTGAGCACCCAGCACCCTGAGTACTGAGCACCCAGCACCCTGAGTACTGAGCACCCAGCACCCTGAGTACTGAGCACCCAGCACCCCGAGCACTGAGCACCCAGCACCCCAAGTACTGAGCACCCAGCACCCTGAGCACTGAGCACCCAGCACCCTGAGCACTGAGCACCCAGCACCCTGAGCACTGAGCACCCAGCACCCTGAGTACTGAGCACCCAGCACCCTGAGCACTGAGCACCCAGCACCCTGAGCACTGAGCACCCAGCACCCTGAGCACTGAGCACACAGCACCCTGAGTAGTGAGCACCCAACGTACTGAGCACTGAGCACCCCGAGCACTGAGCACCCAGCACCCTGAGTACTGAGCACCGAGCACCCCGAGCACTGAGCACACAGCACCCTGAGTAGTGAGCACCCAACGTACTGAGCACCGAGAACCCCGAGCACTGAGCACCCAGCACCCCGAGCACTGAGCACCCAGCGCCCCGAGCACCGAGCACCCTGAGCACTGAGCACCCAGCACCCTGACTACTGAGCACCCAGCACCCTGAGCACTGAGCACCCAGCACCCCAAGCACTGAGCACCCAGCACCCTGAGTACTGAGCACCCAGCGCACCGAGCACTGAGCACCCAGCACCCTGAGCACTGAGCACCCAGCACCCTGAGTACTGAGCACCCAGCACCCCGAGCACTGAGCACCCAGCACCCCGAGCACTGAGCACCCAGCACCCTGAGCACTGAGCACCCAGCACCCTGAGCACTGAGCACCCAGCACCCTGAGTACTGAGCACTGAGCACCCAGCACCCTGAGTACTGAGCACTGAGCACCCAGCACCCCGAGCA
This sequence comes from Microtus oregoni, assembly GCF_018167655.1. Lineage (NCBI taxonomy): Eukaryota > Metazoa > Chordata > Mammalia > Rodentia > Cricetidae > Microtus > Microtus oregoni. The sequence goes on along the minus strand of NW_024544050.1, from coordinate 109,251 downwards.
CTGAGCACCCAGCACCCTGAGCACTGAGCACCCAGCACCCTGAGCACTGAGCACCCAGCACCCTGAGCACTGAGCACCAAGCACCCTGAGCACTGAGCACCCAGCACCCCGAGCACTGAGCAACCAGCACCCCAAGCAATGAGCACCCCGCACCCTGAGTACTGAGCACCCAGCACCCCGAGTACTGACCACCCAGCAACCTGAGCACCGAGCAGCCAGCACCCCGAGCACTGAGCACAAAGCGCCCTGAGCACTGAGCACCCAGCACCCTGAGTACTGAGCACTGAGCACCACGAGTACTGAGCACCCAGCACCCCGAGCACTGAGCACCGAGCACCCCGAGCACTGAGAACCCAGCACCCCGAGCACTGAGCACCCAGCACCCCGAGCACTGAGCACCCAGCACCCCGAGCACTGAGCAACCAGCACCCCGAGCACTGAGCACCCAGCACACCGAGCACTGAGCACCCAGCACCCCGAGAACTGAGCACCCAGCACCCCGAGCACTGAGCACCCAGCACCCTGAGTACTGAGCACCCAGCACCCTGAGTACTGAGCACCCAACACCCTGATCACTGAGCACCCAGCAACCTGAGTACTGAGCACCCAACACCCCAAGCACTGAGCACCCTGAGTACTGAGCACCCTGCACTCCAAGCACTGAGCTCCCTGAGTACTGAGCACCCAGCACCCTGAGTACTGAGCAGCCAGCACCTTGAGTACTGAGCACCCAGCACCCTGAGCACTGAGCACCCAGCACCCCGAGCACTGAGCACCCAGCACCCCGTGCACTGAGCACCCAGCACCCCGAGCACCGAGCACCCTGAGTACTAAGCACCGAGCACCCTGAGCAATGAGCACCCAGCACCCTGAGCACTGAGCACCCAGCACACTGAGTACTGAGCACCCAGCACCCCGAGCACTGAGCACACAGCACCCTGAGTACTGAGCACCCAGCACCCTGAGCACTGAGCACTGAGCACCCTGAGCACTGAGCACCCAGCACCCTGAGGACTGAGCACCCAGCACCCTGAGAACTGAGCACCCTGAGTACTGAGCACTGAGCACCCTGAGTACTGAGCACTGAGCACCCTGAGTACTGAGCAACCAGCACGCTGAGTACTGAGCACCCAGCACCCTGAGCACTGAGCACCAAGCACCCTGAGCACTGAGCACCCAGCACCCTGAGCACTGAGCACCCAGCACCCTGAGTAGTGAGCACCCAACGTACTGAGCACTGAGCACCCCGAGAACTGAGCACCCAGCAACCTGAGTACTGAGCACGGATCACCCCGAGCACTGAGCACCCAGCACGCTGAGCACTGAGCACCCAGCACCGTGAGCACTGATCACCCAGCAACCTGAGCACTGAGCACCCAGCACCCTGAGTACTGAGCACCCAGCACCCTGAGTACTGAGCACTCAGCACCCTGAGTACTGAGCACCGAGCACCCCGAGCACTGAGCACCCAGCACCCTGAGCATTAAGCACCCTGAGGACTGAGCACCCAGCACCCTGAGCACTGAGCACCCAGCACCCTGAGTACTGAGCACCGATCACCCTGAGCACTGAGCACCCAGAACCCAAAGCATTGAGCACCCAGCACCCTGAATACTGAGCACCCAGCACCCCGAGCACTGAGCACCCAGCACCATGAGTACTGAGCACCCTGAGTACTGAGCACCGATCACCCTGAGCACTGAGCTCCCAGCACCCTGAGTACTGAGCACCCAGCACCCTGAGCACTGAGCACCCAGCACCCTGAATACTGAGCACCCAGCACCCTGAGCACTGAGCACCCAGCACCCTGAGTACTGAGCACCCAGCACCCTGAGCACTGAGCACCCAGCACCCTGAGTACTGAGCACCCAGCACCCCGAGCACTGAGCACCCAGCACCCCGAGAATGAGCACCCAGCAGCCTGATCACTGAGTACTGAGCACCGAGCACCCCGAGAACTGAGCACCCAGCACCCGGAGTACTGAGCACCCAACACCCTGAGTACTGAGCACCCAGCACCCCGAGTACTGAGCACCCAGCACACCGAGCACTGAACACCCAGCACCCCGAGCACTTAGCACCCAGCACCCTGAGTACTGAGCACTGAGCACCCAGCACCCCGAGCACTGAGCACCCAGCACCCTGAGTACTGAGCACTGAGCACCCAGCACCCTGAGTACTGAGCACTGAGCACCCAGCACCCCGAGCACTGAGCACCCAGCACCCTGAGCACTGAGCACCCAGCACCCTGAGCACTGAGCACCCAGCACCCGAGTACTGAGCACCCAGCACCCTGAGTACTGAGCACCCAGCACCCTGAGTACTGAGCACCCAGCACCCTGAGTACTGAGCACCCAGCACCCCGAGCACTGAGCACCCAGCACCCCAAGTACTGAGCACCCAGCACCCTGAGCACTGAGCACCCAGCACCCTGAGCACTGAGCACCCAGCACCCTGAGCACTGAGCACCCAGCACCCTGAGTACTGAGCACCCAGCACCCTGAGCACTGAGCACCCAGCACCCTGAGCACTGAGCACCCAGCAACCTGAGCACTGAGCACACAGCACCCTGAGTAGTGAGCACCCAACGTACTGAGCACCGAGCACCCCGAGCACTGAGCACCCATCACCCTGAGTACTGAGCACCGAGCACCCCGAGCACTGAGCACACAGCACCCTGAGTAGTGAGCACCCAACGTACTGAGCACCGAGAACCCCGAGCACTGAGCACCCAGCACCCCGAGCACTGAGCACCCAGCGCCCCGAGCACCGAGCACCCTGAGCACTGAGCACCCAGCACCCTGACTACTGAGCACCCAGCACCCTGAGCACTGAGCACCCAGCACCCCAAGCACTGAGCACCCAGCACCCTGAGTACTGAGCACCCAGCGCCCCGAGCACTGAGCACCCAGCACCCTGAGCACTGAGCACCCAGCACCCTGAGTACTGAGCACCCAGCGCCCCGAGCACTGAGCACCCAGCACCCCGAGCGCTGAGCACTGAGCACCCAGCACCCCGAGTACTGAGCACTGAGCACCCTGAGTACTGAGCACCCAGCACATTTAGCACTGAGTACCCAGCACCCTGATCACTGAGCACCCAGCACCCTGAGCACTGAGCATCCAGCACCCTGAGTACTGATCACTGAGCACCCAGAACCCCGAGCACTGAGCACCCAGCACCCTGAGCACTGAGCACCCAGCACCCGAGTACTGAGCACCCAGCACCCTGAGTACTGAGCACCCAGCACCCTGAGTACTGAGCACCCAGCACCCCGAGTACTGAGCACCCAGCACCCTGAGTACTGAGCACCCAGCACCCTGAGCACTGAGCACCCAGCACCCCGAGCACTGAGCACCCAGCACCCTGAGTACTGAGCACCCAGCACCCTGAGCACTGAGCACCCAGCACCCTGAGCACTGAGCACCCAGCACCCTGAGCACTGAGCACCCAGCACCCTGAGTAGTGAGCACCCAACGTACTGAGCACCGAGCACCCCGAGCACTGAGCACCCAGCACCCTGAGTACTGAGCACCGAGCACCCTGAGCACTGAGCACCCAGCACCCTGAGTACTGAGCTCCGAGCACCCCGAGCACTGAGCACCCAGCGCCCCGAGCACCGAGCACCCTGAGCACTGAGCACCCAGCACCCTGAGTACTGAGCACCCTGAACAATGAGCAATGAGCACCCTGAGTACTGAGCACCCAGCACCTTGAGCACTGAGCACTCAGCACCCGGAGTACTGAGCACCCAGCACCCTGAGTACTGAGCACCCAGCACCCCGAGAACTGAGCACCCAGCACCCTGAGTACTGAGCACCCAGCACCCTGAGCACTGAGCACCCAGCACCCCGAGCACTGAGCACCCAGCACCCTGAGTACTGAGCACCCAGCACCCTGAGTACTGAGCACCCAGCACCCTGAGTACTGAGCACCCAGCACCCCGAGTACTGAGCACCCAGCACCCTGAGTACTGAGCACCCAGCACCCTGAGCACTGAGCACCAAGCACCCCGAGCACTGAGCAACCAGCACCCTGAGTACTGAGCACCCAGCACCCTGAGCACTGAGCACCCAGCACCCTGAGCACTGAGCACCCAGCACCCTAAGCACTGAGCACCCAGCACCCTGAGTAGTGAGCACCCAACGTACTGAGCACCGAGCAGCCCGAGCACTGAGCACCCAGCACCCTGAGTACTGAGCACCGAGCACCCTGAGCACTGAGCACCCAGCACCCTGAGTACTGAGCTCCGAGCACCCCAAGCACTGAGCACCCAGCGCCCCGAGCACCGAGCACCCTGAGCACTGAGCACCCAGCACCCTGAGTACTGAGCACCCTGAACAATGAGCAATGAGCACCCTGAGTACTGAGCACCCAGCACCTTGAGCACTGAGCACTCAGCACCCTGAGCACTGAGCACCCAGCACCCTGAGCACTGAGCACCCAGCACACTGAGCACTGAGCACCCAGCACCCTGAGTAGTGAGCACCCAACGTACTGAGCACCGAGCACCCCGAGCACTGAGTACCCAGCACCCCGAGCACTGAGCACCCAGCACCCCAAGTACTGAGCACCCAGCACCCTGAGCACTGAGCACCCAGCACCCTGAGCACTGAGCACCCAGCACCCTGAGCACTGAGCACCCAGCACCCTGAGTACTGAGCACCCAGCACCCTGAGCACTGAGCACCCAGCACCCTGAGCACTGAGCACCCAGCACCCTGAGCACTGAGCACACAGCACCCTGAGTAGTGAGCACCCAACGTACTGAGCACCGAGCACCCCGAGCACTGAGCACCCAGCACCCTGAGTACTGAGCACCGAGCACCCCGAGCTCTGAGCACACAGCACCCTGAGTAGTGAGCACCCAACGTACTGAGCACCGAGAACCCCGAGCACTGAGCACCCAGCACCCCTAGCACTGAGCACCCAGCGCCCCGAGCACCGAGCACCCTGAGCACTGAGCACCCAGCACCCTGACTACTGAGCACCCAGCACCCTGAGCACTAAGCACCCAGCACCCCAAGTACTGAGCACCCAGCACCCTGAGTACTGAGCACCCAGCGCCCCGAGCACTGAGCACCCAGCACCCTGAGCACTGAGCACCCAGCACCCTGAGTACTGAGCACCCAGCACCCTGAGTACTGAACACCCAGCACCCTGAGCACTGAGCACTGAGCACCCTGAGCACTGAGTACTGAGCACTGAGCACCTTGAGCACTGAGCACCCAGCACCCCGAGTATTGAGCACACAGCACCCCGAGCACAGAGCACCCAGCGCCCCGAGCACTGAGCACCCAGCACCCCGAGCGCTGAGCACTGAGCACCCAGCACCCCGAGTACTGAGCACTGAGCACCCTGAGCACTGAGCACCCAGCACCCCGAGTACTGAGCACTGAGCACCCTGAGTACTGAGCACCCAGCACATTGAGCACTGAGTACCAAGCACCCTGAGCACTGAGCACCCAGCACCCTGAGTACTGAGCACCCAGCACCCTGAGTACTGATCACTGAGCACCCAGCACCCCGAGCACTGAGCACCCAGCACCCTGAGTACTGAGCACTGAGCACCCAGCACCCCGAGCACTGAGCACCCAGCACCCTGAGCACTGAGCACCAAGCACCCGAGTACTGAGCACCCAGCACCCTGAGTACTGAGCACCCAGCACCCTGAGTACTGAGCACCCAGCACCCCGAGTACTGAGCACCCAGCACCCTGAGTACTGAGCACCCAGCACCCTGAGCACAGAGCACCCAGCACCCCGAGCACTGAGCACCCAGCACCCTGAGCACTGAGCACCCAGCACCCAGAGCACTGAGCACCCATCACCCTGAGCACTGAGCACCCAGCACCCTGAGCACTGAGCACCCAGCACCCTGAGTAGTGAGCACCCAACGTACTGAGCACCGAGCACCCCGAGCACTGAGCACCCAGCACCCTGAGTACTGAGCACCGAGCACCCTGAGCACTGAGCACCCAGCACCCTGAGTACTGAGCTCTGAGCACCCCGAGCACTGAGCACCCAGCGCCCCGAGCACCGAGCACCCTGAGCACTGAGCACCCAGCACCCTGAGTACTGAGCACCCTGAACAATGAGCAATGAGCACCCTGAGTACTGAGCACCCAGCACCTTGAGCACTGAGCACTCAGCACCCGGAGTACTGAGCACCCAGCACCCTGAGTACTGAGCACCCAGCACCCCGAGTACTGAGCACCCAGCACCCTGAGTACTGAGCACCCAGCACCGTGAGCACTGAGCACCCAGCACCCCGAGCACTGAGCACCCAGCACCCTGAGTACTGAGCACGCAGCACCCTGAGTACTGAGCACCCAGCACCCCGAGTACTGAGCACCCAGCACCCTGAGTACTGAGCACCCAGCACCCTGAGCACTGAGCACCCAGCACCCCGAGCACTGAGCACCCAGCACCCTGAGTACTGAGCACCCAGCACCCTGAGCACTGAGCACCCAGCACCCTGAGCACTGAGCACCCAGCACCCTAAGCACTGAGCACCCAGCACCCTGAGTAGTGAGCACCCAACGTACTGAGCACCGAGCAGCCCGAGCACTGAGCACCCAGCACCCTGAGTACTGAGCACCGAGCACCCTGAGCACTGAGCACCCAGCACCCTGAGTACTGAGCTCCGAGCACCCCGAGCACTGAGCACCCAGCGCCCCGAGCACCGAGCACCCTGAGCACTGAGCACCCAGCACCCTGAGTACTGAGCACCCTGAACAATGAGCAATGAGCACCCTGAGTACTGAGCACCCAGCACCTTGAGCACTGAGCACTCAGCACCCTGAGCACTGAGCACCCAGCACCCTGAGCACTGAGCACCCAGCACCCTGAGCACTGAGCACCCAGCACCCTGAGTAGTGAGCACCCAACGTACTGAGCACCGAGCACCCCGAGCACTGAGCACCCAGCACCCTGAGTACTGAGCACCGAGCACCCTGAGCACTGAGCACCCAGCACCCTGAGTACTGAGCTCCGAGCACCCCGAGCACTGAGCACCCAGCGCCCCGAGCACCGAGCACCCTGAGCACTGAGCACCCAGCACCCTGAGTACTGAGCACCCTGAACAATGAGCAATGAGCACCCTGAGTACTGAGCACCCAGCACCTTGAGCACTGAGCACTCAGCACCCGGAGTACTGAGCACCCAGCACCCTGAGTACTAAGCACCGAGCACCCTGAGTACTGAGCACCCAGCACCCTGAGCACTGAACACACAGCACCCTGAGTACTGAGCACCTCGAGCACTGAGCACCCAGCACCCTGAGTACTGAGCACCGAGCACCCCGAGCACTGATCACCCAGCACCGCGAGCACTGAGCACATAGCACCCCGAGCACTGAGCACCCAGCACCCTGAGTACTGAGCACCCAGCACCCTGAGTACTGAGCCCCCAGCACCCTGAGCACTGAGTACCCAGCACCCTGAGCACTGAGCACCCAGCACCCTGAGCACTGAGCACACAGCACCCTGAGCACTGAGCACCCAGCACCCTGAGTACTGAGCACTGAGCACCCAGCAACCCGAGCACTGAGCACCCAGCACCCTGAGTACTGAGCACCGAGCACCCCGAGCACTGAGCACCCTGAGCACTGAGCACCAAGCACCCTGAGTACTGAGCACTGAGAACCCAGCACCCCGAGCACTGAGCACCCAGCACCCTGAGTACTGAGCTCCGAGCACAACGAGCACTGAGCACCCTGAGCACTGAGCACCGAGCACCCTGAGCACTGAGCACCCAGAACCCTGAGTACTGAGCACCCAGCACCCTGAGCAATGAGCACCCTGAGTACTGAGCACCCAGCACCCTCAGCACTAAACACACAGCACCCTGAGTACTGAGCACCTCGAGCACTGAGCACCCAGTACCCTGAGTACTGAGCACCGAGCACCCCGAGCACTGAGCACCCAGCGCCGCGAGCACTGAGCACATAGCACCCCGAGCACTGAGCACCCAGCACCCTGAGTACTGAGCACCCAGCACCCTGAGTACTGAGCACCCAGCACCCTGAGCACTGAGTACCCAGCACCCTGAGCACAGAGCACCCAGCACCCTGAGCACTGAGCACACAGCACCCTGAGCACTGAGCACCCAGCACCCTGAGTACTGAGCACTGAGCACCCAGCACCCCGAGCACTGAGCACCCAGCACCCTGAGTACTGAGCACCGAGCACCCCGAGCACTGAGCACCCAGCACCCTGAGTACTGAGCTCCGAGCACCCGGAGCACTGAGCACCCTGAGCACTGAGCACCGAGCACCCTGAGTACTGAGCACCCAGCACCTTGAGCACTGAGCACCGAGCACCCCGAGCACTGAGCACCCAGCACCCGGAGTACTGAGCACCCAGCACCCTGAGTACTAAGCACCGAGCACCCTGAGTACTGAGCACCCAGCACCCTGAGCACTGAACACACAGCACCCTGAGTACTGAGCACCTCGAGCACTGAGCACCCAGCACCGTTAGTACTGAGAACCGAGCACCCCGAGCACTGAGCACCCAGCACCCCGAGCACTGAGCACCCAGCACCCCGAGCACTGAGCACCCACCACCCTGAGTACTGAGCACTGAGCACCACGAGTACTGAGCACCCAGCACCCTGATCACTGAGCACCCAACACACTGAGTACTGAGCACCCAACACCCCAAGCACTGAGCACCCTGAGTACTGAGCACCCAGCACCCCAAGCACTGAGCACCCTGAGTATTGAGCACCCAGCACCCTGAGTACTGAGCAGCCAGCACCCTGAGTACTGAGCACCCAGCACCCTGAGTACTGAGCACCCAGCACCCCGAGCACTGAGCACCCAGCACCCTGAGTATTGAGCACCCAGCACCCTGAGGACTGAGCACCGAGCACCCTGAGCACTGAGCACCCAGCACCCTGAGGACTGAGCACCCAGCACCCTGAGCACTGAGCACCCTGAGTACTGAGCACTGAGCACCCTGAGTACTGAGCACTGAGCACCCTGAGTACTGAGCACCCAGCACCCCGAGCACTGAGCACCAGGCACCCCAAGTACTGAGCACCCAGCACCCTGAACACTGAGCACCCAGCACCCTGAGCACTGAGCACCCAACACCCTGAGCACTGAGCACCCAGCACCCTGAGTACTGAGCACCCAGCACCCTGAGCACTGAGCACCCAGCACCCTGAGCACTGAGCACCCAGCACCCTGAACACTGAGCACACAGCACCCTGAGTAGTGAGCACCCAACGTACTGAGCACCGAGCACCCCGAGCACTGAGCACCCAGCACCCTGAGTACTGAGCACCGAGCACCCCGAGCACTGAGCACACAGCACCCTGAGTAGTGAGCACCCAACGTACTGAGCACCGAGAACCCCGAGCACTGAGCACCCAGCACCCCGAGCACTGAGCACCCAGCGCTCCGAGCACCGAGCACCCTGAGCACTGAGCACCCAGCACCCTGACTACTGAGCACCCAGCACCCTGAGCACTGAGCACCCAGCACCCCAAGCACTGAGCACCCAGCACCCTGAGTACTGAGCACCCAGCGCCCCGAGCACTGAGCACCCAGCACCCTGAGCACTGAGCACCCAGCACCCTGAGTACTGAGCACCCAGCACCCTGAGTACTGAACACCCAGCACCCTGAGCACTGAGCACTGAGCACCCTGAGCAGTGAGTACTGAGCACTGAGCACCCTGAGCACTGAGCACCCAGCACCCCGAGTACTGAGCACCCAGCACCCCGAGCACTGAGCACCCAGCGCCCCGAGCACTGAGCACCCAGCACCCCGAGCGCTGAGCACTGATCACCCAGCACCCCGAGTACTGAGAAGTGAGCACCCTGAGCACTGAGCACCCAGCACCCTGAGCACTGAGCATCCAGCACCCTGAGTACTGATCACTGAGCACCCAGCACCCCGAGCACTGAGCACCCAGCACCCTGAGTACTGAGCACTGAGCACCCAGCACCCCGAGCACTGAGCACCCAGCACCCTGAGCACTGAGCACCCAGCACCCGAGTACTGAGCACCCAGCACCCTGAGTACTGTGCACGCAGCACCCCGAGTACTGAGCACCCAGCACCCCGAGTACTGAGCACCCAGCACCCTGAGTACTGAGCACCCAGCACCCTGAGCACTGAGCACCCAGCACCCCGAGCACTGAGCACCCAGCACCCTCAGTACTGAGCACCCAGCACCCTGAGCACTGAGCACCCAGCACGCTGAGCACTGAGCACCCAGCACCCTGAGCACTGAGCACCCAGCACCCTGAGTAGTGAGCACCCAACGTACTGAGCACCGAGCACCCCGAGCACTGAGCACCCAGCACCCTGAGTACTGAGCACCGAGCACCCTGAGCACTGAGCACCCAGCACCCTGAGTACTGAGCTCCGAGCACCCCGAGCACTGAGCACCCAGCGCCCCGAGCACCGAGCACCCTGAGCACTGAGCACCCAGCACCCTGAGTACTGAGCACCCTGAACAATGAGCAATGAGCACCCTGAGTACTGAGCACCCAGCACCTTGAGCACTGAGCACTCAGCACCCGGAGTACTGAGCACCCAGCACCCTGAGTACTAAGCACCGAGCACCCTGAGTACTGAGCACCCAGCACCCTGAGCACTGAACACACAGCACCCTGAGTACTGAGCACCTCGAGCACTGAGCACCCAGCACCCTGAGTACTGAGCACCGAGCACCCTGAGGACTGATCACCCAGCACCCTGAGCACTGAGCACCCAGCAGCCTCAGTACTGAGCACCCAGCACCCCGAGCACTGAGCACCCAGCACCCTGAGTATTGAGCACCCAGCACCCTGAGCACTGAGCACCGAGCACCCTGAGCACTGAGCACCCAGCACCATGAGGACTGAGCACCCAGCACCCTGAGCACTGAGCACCTCGAGCACTGAGCACCGAGCACCCTGAGCACTGAGCACCCAGCACCCTGAGCACTGAGCACACAGCACCCTGAGCACTGAGCACCCAGCACCCTGAGTACTGAGCACTGAGCACACAGAACCCCGAGCACTGAGCACCCAGCACCCTGAGTACTGAGCATCGAGCACCCCGAACACTGAGCACCCTGAGCACTGAGCACTGAGCACCCTGAGTACTGAGCACTGAGCACCCAGCACCCCGAGCACTGAGCACCCAGCACCCTGAGTACTGAGCTCCGAGCACCCAGAGCACTGAGCACCCTGAGCACTGAGCACCGAGCACCCTGAGCACTGAGCACCCAGAACCCTGAGTACTGAGCACCCAGCACCCAGAGCAATGAGCACCCTGAGTACTGAGCACCCAGCACCCTGAGCACTGAACACACAGCACCCTGAGTACTGAGCACCTCGAGCACTGAGCACCCAGTACCCTGAGTACAGAGCACCGAGCACCCCGAGCACTGAGCACCCAGCGCCGCGAGCACTGAGCACATAGCAACCCGAGCACTGAGCACCCAGCACCCTGAGTACTGAGCACCCAGCACCCTGAGTACTGAGCACCCAGCACCCTGAGCACTGAGTACCCAGCACCCTGAGCACAGAGCACCCAGCACCCTGAGCACTGAGCACACAGCACCCTGAGCACTGAGCACCCAGCACCCTGAGTACTGAGCACTGAGCACCCAGCATCCCGAGCACTGAGCACCCAGCACCCTGAGTACTGAGCACCGAGCACCCAGAGCACTGAGCACCCAGCACCCTGAGTACTGAGCTCCGAGCACCCCGAGCACTGAGCACCCTGAGCACTGAGCACCGAGCACCTTGAGCACTGAGCACCGAGCACCCCGAGCACTGAGCACCCAGCACCCGGAGTACTGAGCACACAGCACCCTGAGTACTAAGCACCGAGCACCCTGAGTACTGAGCACCCAGCACCCTGAGCACTGAACACACAGCACCCTGAGTACTGAGCACCTCGAGCACTGAGCACCCAGCACCCTGAGTACTGAGAACCGAGCAGCCCGAGCACTGAGCACCCAGCACCGCGAGCACTGAGCACCCAGCACCCCGAGCACTGAGCACCCAGCACCCTGAGTACTGAGCACTGAGCACCACGAGTACTGAGCACCCAGCATCCTGATCACTGAGCAACCAACACACTGAGTACTGAGCAAACAAAAAACCCCAAGCACTGAGCACCCTGAGTACTGAGCACCCAGCACCCCAAGCACTGAGCACCCTGAGTATTGAGCACCCAGCACCCTGAGTACTGAGCAGCCAGCACCCTGAGTACTGAGCACCCAGCACCCTGAGTACTGAGCACCCAGCACCCCGAGCACTGAGCACCCAGCACCCTGAGTATTGAGCACCCAGCACCCTGAGCACTGAGCACCGAGCACCCTGAGCACTGAGCACCCAGCACCCTGAGGACTGAGCACCCAGCACCCTGAGCACTGAGCACCCTGAGTACGGAGCACTGAGCACCCTGAGTACTGAGCACCCAGCACCCCGAGCACTGAGCAACCAGCACCCTGAGCACTGAGCACCCAGCACCCTGAGCACTGATCACCCAGCACCCTGAGCACTGAGCACCCAGCACCCTGACTACTGAGCACCCAGCACCCTGAGTACTGAGCACTCAGCACCCTGAGTACTGAGCACCGAGCACCCCGAGCACTGAGCACCCAGCACCCTGAGCACTGAGCACCCTGGGGACTGAGCACCCAGCACCCTGAGCACTGAGCACCCAGGTCCCTGAGCACTGAGCACCCAGAACCCAAAGCACTGAGCACCCAGCACCCTCAGTACTGAGCACCCAGCACCCCGAGCACTGAGCACCCAGCACCCTGAGTACTGAGCACCCTGAGTACTGAGCACCGATCACCCTGAGCACTGAGCTCCCAGCACCCTGAGTACTGAGCACCCAGCACCCTGAGGACTGAGCACCCAGCACCCTGAGTACTGAGCACCCAACACCCTGAGCACTGAGCACCCAGCACCCTGAGCACTAAGCACCCAGCACCCCAAGTACTGAGCACCCAGCACCCTGAGTACTGAGCACCCAGCGCCCCGAGCACTGAGCACCCAGCACCCTGAGCACTGAGCACCCAGCACCCTGAGTACTGAGCACCCAGCACCCTGAGTACTGAACACCCAGCACCCTGAGCACTGAGCACTGAGCACCCTGAGCACTGAGTACTGAGCACTGAGCACCTTGAGCACTGAGCACCCAGCACCCCGAGTATTGAGCACACAGCACCCCGAGCACAGAGCACCCAGCGCCCCGAGCACTGAGCACCCAGCACCCCGAGCGCTGAGCACTGAGCACCCAGCACCCCGAGTACTGAGCACTGAGCACCCTGAGCACTGAGCACCCAGCACCCCGAGTACTGAGCACTGAGCACCCTGAGTACTGAGCACCCAGCACATTGAGCACTGAGTACCAAGCACCCTGAGCACTGAGCACCCAGCACCCTGAGTACTGAGCACCCAGCACCCTGAGTACTGATCACTGAGCACCCAGCACCCCGAGCACTGAGCACCCAGCACCCTGAGTACTGAGCACTGAGCACCCAGCACCCCGAGCACTGAGCACCCAGCACCCTGAGCACTGAGCACCAAGCACCCGAGTACTGAGCACCCAGCACCCTGAGTACTGAGCACCCAGCACCCTGAGTACTGAGCACCCAGCACCCCGAGTACTGAGCACCCAGCACCCTGAGTACTGAGCACCCAGCACCCTGAGCACAGAGCACCCAGCACCCCGAGCACTGAGCACCCAGCACCCTGAGCACTGAGCACCCAGCACCCTGAGCACTGAGCACCCATCACCCTGAGCACTGAGCACCCAGCACCCTGAGCACTGAGCACCCAGCACCCTGAGTAGTGAGCACCCAACGTACTGAGCACCGAGCACCCCGAGCAATGAGCACCCAGCACCCTGAGTACTGAGCACCGAGCACCCTGAGCACTGAGCACCCAGCACCCTGAGTACTGAGCTCTGAGCACCCCGAGCACTGAGCACCCAGCGCCCCGAGCACCGAGCACCCTGAGCACTGAGCACCCAGCACCCTGAGTACTGAGCACCCTGAACAATGAGCAATGAGCACCCTGAGTACTGAGCACCCAGCACCTTGAGCACTGAGCACTCAGCACCCGGAGTACTGAGCACCCAGCACCCTGAGTACTGAGCACCCAGCACCCCGAGTACTGAGCACCCAGCACCCTGAGTACTGAGCACCCAGCACCGTGAGCACTGAGCACCCAGCACCCCGAGCACTGAGCACCCAGCACCCTGAGTACTGAGCACGCAGCACCCTGAGTACTGAGCACCCAGCACCCCGAGTACTGAGCACCCAGCACCCTGAGTACTGAGCACCCAGCACCCTGAGCACTGAGCACCCAGCACCCCGAGCACTGAGCACCCAGCACCCTGAGTACTGAGCACCCAGCACCCTGAGCACTGAGCACCCAGCACCCTGAGCACTGAGCACCCAGCACCCTAAGCACTGAGCACCCAGCACCCTGAGTAGTGAGCACCCAACGTACTGAGCACCGAGCAGCCCGAGCACTGAGCACCCAGCACCCTGAGTACTGAGCACCGAGCACCCTGAGCACTGAGCACCCAGCACCCTGAGTACTGAGCTCCGAGCACCCCGAGCACTGAGCACCCAGCGCCCCGAGCACCGAGCACCCTGAGCACTGAGCACCCAGCACCCTGAGTACTGAGCACCCTGAACAATGAGCAATGAGCACCCTGAGTACTGAGCACCCAGCACCTTGAGCACTGAGCACTCAGCACCCTGAGCACTGAGCACCCAGCACCCTGAGCACTGAGCACCCAGCACCCTGAGCACTGAGCACCCAGCACCCTGAGTAGTGAGCACCCAACGTACTGAGCACCGAGCACCCCGAGCACTGAGCACCCAGCACCCTGAGTACTGAGCACCGAGCACCCTGAGCACTGAGCACCCAGCACCCTGAGTACTGAGCTCCGAGCACCCCGAGCACTGAGCACCCAGCGCCCCGAGCACCGAGCACCCTGAGCACTGAGCACCCAGCACCCTGAGTACTGAGCACCCTGAACAATGAGCAATGAGCACCCTGAGTACTGAGCACCCAGCACCTTGAGCACTGAGCACTCAGCACCCGGAGTACTGAGCACCCAGCACCCTGAGTACTAAGCACCGAGCACCCTGAGTACTGAGCACCCAGCACCCTGAGCACTGAACACACAGCACCCTGAGTACTGAGCACCTCGAGCACTGAGCACCCAGCACCCTGAGTACTGAGCACCGAGCACCCCGAGCACTGATCACCCAGCACCGCGAGCACTGAGCACATAGCACCCCGAGCACTGAGCACCCAGCACCCTGAGTACTGAGCACCCAGCACCCTGAGTACTGAGCACCCAGCACCCTGAGCACTGAGTACCCAGCACCCTGAGCACTGAGCACCCAGCACCCTGAGCACTGAGCACACAGCACCCTGAGCACTGAGCACCCAGCACCCTGAGTACTGAGCACTGAGCACCCAGCAACCCGAGCACTGAGCACCCAGCACCCTGAGTACTGAGCACCGAGCACCCCGAGCACTGAGCACCCTGAGCACTGAGCACCGAGCACCCTGAGTACTGAGCACTGAGAACCCAGCACCCCGAGCACTGAGCACCCAGCACCCTGAGTACTGAGCTCCGAGCACCCCGAGCACTGAGCACCCTGAGCACTGAGCACCGAGCACCCTGAGCACTGAGCACCCAGAACCCTGAGTACTGAGCACCCAGCACCCTGAGCAATGAGCACCCTGAGTACTGAGCACCCAGCACCCTCAGCACTAAACACACAGCACCCTGAGTACTGAGCACCTCGAGCACTGAGCACCCAGTACCCTGAGTACTGAGCACCGAGCACCCCGAGCACTGAGCACCCAGCGCCGCGAGCACTGAGCACATAGCACCCCGAGCACTGAGCACCCAGCACCCTGAGTACTGAGCACCCAGCACCCTGAGTACTGAGCACCCAGCACCCTGAGCACTGAGTACCCAGCACCCTGAGCACAGAGCACCCAGCACCCTGAGCACTGAGCACACAGCACCCTGAGCACTGAGCACCCAGCACCCTGAGTACTGAGCACTGAGCACCCAGCACCCCGAGCACTGAGCACCCAGCACCCTGAGTACTGAGCACCGAGCACCCCGAGCACTGAGCACCCAGCACCCTGAGTACTGAGCTCCGAGCACCCGGAGCACTGAGCACCCTGAGCACTGAGCACCGAGCACCCTGAGTACTGAGCACCCAGCACCTTGAGCACTGAGCACCGAGCACCCCGAGCACTGAGCACCCAGCACCCGGAGTACTGAGCACCCAGCACCCTGAGTACTAAGCACCGAGCACCCTGAGTACTGAGCACCCAGCACCCTGAGCACTGAACACACAGCACCCTGAGTACTGAGCACCTCGAGCACTGAGCACCCAGCACCGTTAGTACTGAGAACCGAGCACCCCGAGCACTGAGCACCCAGCACCCCGAGCACTGAGCACCCAGCACCCCGAGCACTGAGCACCCACCACCCTGAGTACTGAGCACTGAGCACCACGAGTACTGAGCACCCAGCACCCTGATCACTGAGCACCCAACACACTGAGTACTGAGCACCCAACACCCCAAGCACTGAGCACCCTGAGTACTGAGCACCCAGCACCCCAAGCACTGAGCACCCTGAGTATTGAGCACCCAGCACCCTGAGTACTGAGCAGCCAGCACCCTGAGTACTGAGCACCCAGCACCCTGAGTACTGAGCACCCAGTACCCTGAGTACTGAGCACCCAACACCCCAAGCACTGAGCACCCTGAGTACTGAGCACCCAGCACCCCAAGCACTGAGCACCCTGAGTATTGAGCACCCAGCACCCTGAGTACTGAGCAGCCAGCACCCTGAGTACTGAGCACCCAGCACCCTGAGTATTGAGCACCCAGCACCCTGAGGACTGAGCACCGAGCACCCTGAGCACTGAGCACCCAGCACCCTGAGGACTGAGCACCCAGCACCCTGAGCACTGAGCACCCTGAGTACTGAGCACTGAGCACCCTGAGTACTGAGCACTGAGCACCCTGAGTACTGAGCACCCAGCACCCCGAGCACTGAGCACCAGGCACCCCAAGTACTGAGCACCCAGCACCCTGAACACTGAGCACCCAGCACCCTGAGCACTGAGCACCCAACACCCTGAGCACTGAGCACCCAGCACCCTGAGTACTGAGCACCCAGCACCCTGAGCACTGAGCACCCAGCACCCTGAGCACTGAGCACCCAGCACCCTGAACACTGAGCACACAGCACCCTGAGTAGTGAGCACCCAACGTACTGAGCACCGAGCACCCCGAGCACTGAGCACCCAGCACCCTGAGTACTGAGCACCGAGCACCCCGAGCACTGAGCACACAGCACCCTGAGTAGTGAGCACCCAACGTACTGAGCACCGAGAACCCCGAGCACTGAGCACCCAGCACCCCGAGCACTGAGCACCCAGCGCTCCGAGCACCGAGCACCCTGAGCACTGAGCACCCAGCACCCTGACTACTGAGCACCCAGCACCCTGAGCACTGAGCACCCAGCACCCCAAGCACTGAGCACCCAGCACCCTGAGTACTGAGCACCCAGCGCCCCGAGCACTGAGCACCCAGCACCCTGAGCACTGAGCACCCAGCACCCTGAGTACTGAGCACCCAGCACCCTGAGTACTGAACACCCAGCACCCTGAGCACTGAGCACTGAGCACCCTGAGCACTGAGTACTGAGCACTGAGCACCCTGAGCACTGAGCACCCAGCACCCCGAGTACTGAGCACCCAGCACCCCGAGCACTGAGCACCCAGCGCCCCGAGCACTGAGCACCCAGCACCCCGAGCGCTGAGCACTGATCACCCAGCACCCCGAGTACTGAGAAGTGAGCACCCTGAGCACTGAGCACCCAGCACCCTGAGCACTGAGCATCCAGCACCCTGAGTACTGATCACTGAGCACCCAGCACCCCGAGCACTGAGCACCCAGCACCCTGAGTACTGAGCACTGAGCACCCAGCACCCCGAGCACTGAGCACCCAGCACCCTGAGCACTGAGCACCCAGCACCCGAGTACTGAGCACACAGCACCCTGAGTACTGAGCACGCAGCACCCCGAGTACTGAGCACCCAGCACCCCGAGTACTGAGCACCCAGCACCCTGAGTACTGAGCACCCAGCACCCTGAGCACTGAGCACCCAGCACCCCGAGCACTGAGCACCCAGCACCCTGAGTACTGAGCACCCAGCACCCTGAGCACTGAGCACCCAGCACGCTGAGCACTGAGCACCCAGCACCCTGAGCACTGAGCACCCAGCACCCTGAGTAGTGAGCACCCAACGTACTGAGCACCGAGCACCCCGAGCACTGAGCACCCAGCACCCTGAGTACTGAGCACCGAGCACCCTGAGCACTGAGCACCCAGCACCCTGAGTACTGAGCTCCGAGCACCCCGAGCACTGAGCACCCAGCGCCCCGAGCACCGAGCACCCTGAGCACTGAGCACCCAGCACCCTGAGTACTGAGCACCCTGAACAATGAGCAATGAGCACCCTGAGTACTGAGCACCCAGCACCTTGAGCACTGAGCACTCAGCACCCGGAGTACTGAGCACCCAGCACCCTGAGTACTAAGCACCGAGCACCCTGAGTACTGAGCACCCAGCACCCTGAGCACTGAACACACAGCACCCTGAGTACTGAGCACCTCGAGCACTGAGCACCCAGCACCCTGAGTACTGAGCACCGAGCACCCTGAGCACTGATCACCCAGCACCCTGAGCACTGAGCACCCAGCACCCTCAGTACTGAGCACCCAGCACCCCGAGCACTGAGCACCCAGCACCCTGAGTATTGAGCACCCAGCACCCTGAGCACTGAGCACTGAGCACCCTGAGCACTGAGTACTGAGCACTGAGCACCCTGAGCACTGAGTACTGAGCACTGAGCACCCTGAGCACTGAGCACCCAGCACCCCGAGTACTGAGCACCCAGCACCCCGAGCACTGAGCACCCAGCGCCCCGAGCACTGAGCACCCAGCACCCCGAGCGCTGAGCACTGATCACCCAGCACCCCGAGTACTGAGAAGTGAGCACCCTGAGCACTGAGCACCCAGCACCCTGAGCACTGAGCATCCAGCACCCTGAGTACTGATCACTGAGCACCCAGCACCCCGAGCACTGAGCACCCAGCACCCTGAGTACTGAGCACTGAGCACCCAGCACCCCGAGCACTGAGCACCCAGCACCCTGAGCACTGAGCACCCAGCACCCGAGTACTGAGCACCCAGCACCCTGAGTACTGAGCACGCAGCACCCCGAGTACTGAGCACCCAGCACCCCGAGTACTGAGCACCCAGCACCCTGAGTACTGAGCACCCAGCACCCTGAGCACTGAGCACCCAGCACCCCGAGCACTGAGCACCCAGCACCCTGAGTACTGAGCACCCAGCACCCTGAGCACTGAGCACCCAGCACGCTGAGCACTGAGCACCCAGCACCCTGAGCACTGAGCACCCAGCACCCTGAGTAGTGAGCACCCAACGTACTGAGCACCGAGCACCCCGAGCACTGAGCACCCAGCACCCTGAGTACTGAGCACCGAGCACCCTGAGCACTGAGCACCCAGCACCCTGAGTACTGAGCTCCGAGCACCCAGAGCACTGAGCACCCAGCGCCCCGAGCACCGAGCACCCTGAGCACTGAGCACCCAGCACCCTGAGTACTGAGCACCCTGAACAATGAGCAATGAGCACCCTGAGTACTGAGCACCCAGCACCTTGAGCACTGAGCACTCAGCACCCGGAGTACTGAGCACCCAGCACCCTGAGTACTAAGCACCGAGCACCCTGAGTACTGAGCACCCAGCACCCTGAGCACTGAACACACAGCACCCTGAGTACTGAGCACCTCGAGCACTGAGCACCCAGCACCCTGAGTACTGAGCACCGAGCACCCTGAGCACTGATCACCCAGCACCCTGAGCACTGAGCACCCAGCACCCTCAGTACTGAGCACCCAGCACCCCGAGCACTGAGCACCCAGCACCCTGAGTATTGAGCACCCAGCACCCTGAGCACTGAGCACCGAGCAACCTGAGCACTGAGCACCCAGCACCCTGAGGACTGAGCACCCAGCACCCTGAGCACTGAGCACCTCGAGCACTGAGCACCGAGCACCCTGAGCACTGAGCACCCAGCACCCTGAGCACTGAGCACACAGCACCCTGAGCACTGAGCACCCAGCACCCTGAGTACTGAGCACTGAGCACCCAGAACCCCGAGCACTGAGCATCCAGCACCCTGAGTACTGAGCACCGAGCACCCCGAACACTGAGCACCCTGAGCACTGAGCACTGAGCACCCTGAGTACTGAGCACTGAGCACCCAGCACCCCGAGCACTGAGCACCCAGCACCCTGAGTACTGAGCTCCGAGCACCCAGAGCACTGAGCACCCTGAGCACTGAGCACCGAGCACCCTGAGCACTGAGCACCCAGAACCCTGAGTACTGAGCACCCAGCACCCAGAGCAATGAGCACCCTGAGTACTGAGCACCCAGCACCCTGAGCACTGAACACACAGCACCCTGAGTACTGAGCACCTCGAGCACTGAGCACCCAGTACCCTGAGTACAGAGCACCGAGCACCCCGAGCACTGAGCACCCAGCGCCGCGAGCACTGAGCACATAGCAACCCGAGCACTGAGCACCCAGCACCCTGAGTACTGAGCACCCAGCACCCTGAGTACTGAGCACCCAGCACCCTGAGCACTGAGTACCCAGCACCCTGAGCACAGAGCACCCAGCACCCTGAGCACTGAGCACACAGCACCCTGAGCACTGAGCACCCAGCACCCTGAGTACTGAGCACTGAGCACCCAGCATCCCGAGCACTGAGCACCCAGCACCCTGAGTACTGAGCACCGAGCACCCCGAGCACTGAGCACCCAGCACCCTGAGTACTGAGCTCCGAGCACCCCGAGCACTGAGCACCCTGAGCACTGAGCACCGAGCACCCTGAGTACTGAGCACCCAGCACCTTGAGCACTGAGCACCGAGCACCCCGAGCACTGAGCACCCAGCACCCGGAGTACTGAGCACACAGCACCCTGAGTACTAAGCACCGAGCACCCTGAGTAATGAGCACCCAGCACCCTGAGCACTGAACACACAGCACCCTGAGTACTGAGCACCTCGAGCACTGAGCACCCAGCACCCTGAGTACTGAGAACCGAGCAGCCCGAGCACTGAGCACCCAGCACCGCGAGCACTGAGCACCCAGCACCCCGAGCACTGAGCACCCAGCACCCTGAGTACTGAGCACTGAGCACCACGAGTACTGAGCACCCAGCACCCTGATCACTGAGCAACCAACACACTGAGTACTGAGCAAACAAAAAACCCCAAGCACTGAGCAACCTGAGTACTGAGCACCCAGCACCCCAAGCACTGAGCACCCTGAGTATTGAGCACCCAGCACCCTGAGTACTGAGCAGCCAGCACCCTGAGTACTGAGCACCCAGCACCCTGAGTACTGAGCACCCAGCACCCCGAGCACTGAGCACCCAGCACCCTGAGTATTGAGCACCCAGCACCCTGAGCACTGAGCACCGAGCACCCTGAGCACTGAGCACCCAGCACCCTGAGGACTGAGCACCCAGCACCCTGAGCACTGAGCACCCTGAGTACGGAGCACTGAGCACCCTGAGTACTGAGCACCCAGCACCCCGAGCACTGAGCAACCAGCACCCTGAGCACTGAGCAACCAGCACCCTGAGCACTGATCACCCAGCACCCTGAGCACTGAGCACCCAGCACCCTGACTACTGAGCACCCAGCACCCTGAGTACTGAGCACTCAGCACCCTGAGTACTGAGCACCGAGCACCCCGAGCACTGAGCACCCAGCACCCTGAGCACTGAGCACCCTGGGGACTGAGCACCCAGCACCCTGAGCACTGAGCACCCAGGTCCCTGAGCACTGAGCACCCAGAACCCAAAGCACTGAGCACCCAGCACCCTCAGTACTGAGCACCCAGCACCCCGAGCACTGAGCACCCAGCACCCTGAGTACTGAGCACCCTGAGTACTGAGCACCGATCACCCTGAGCACTGAGCTCCCAGCACCCTGAGTACTGAGCACCCAGCACCCTGAGGACTGAGCACCCAGCACCCTGAGTACTGAGCACCCAACACCCTGAGCACTGAGCACCCAGCACCCTGAGTACTGAGCACCCAGCACCCTGAACACTGAGCACCCAGCACCCCGAGAATGAGCACCCAGCACCCCGAGTACTGAGCACCGAGCACCCTGAGCACTGAGTACCCAGCACCCTGAGTACTGAGCACCCAGCACCCTGAGCACTGAGCACCGAGCACCCCGAGTACTGAGCAAACAGCACCCTGACCACTAAGAACCCAGCACCCTGAGTACTGAGCACGCAGCACCCTGAGTACTGAACACCCAGCACCCTGAGCACTGACCACTGAGCACCCTGATCACTGAGTACTGAGCACCGAGCACCCCGAGAACTGAGCACCCAGCACCCTGAGCACTGAGCACCCAACACCCTGAGTAGTGAGCACCCAACGTACTGAGCACCGAGCACCCCGAGCACTGAGCACCCAGCACCCTGAGTAGTGAGCACCCAGCGCCCCGAGCACTGAGCACCCAGCACCCTGAGCACTGAGCACCCAGCACCCTGAGTACTGAGCACCCAGCACCCTGAGTACTGAACACCCAGCACCCTGAGCACTGAGCACTGAGCACCCTGAGCACTGAGTACTGAGCACTGAGCACCCTGAGCACTGAGCACCCAGCACCCCGAGTACTGAGCACCAAGCACCCCGAGCACTGAGCACCCAGCGCCCCGAGCACTGAGCACCCAGCACCCCGAGCGCTGAGCACTGATCACCCAGCACCCCGAGTACTGAGAAGTGAGCACCCTGAGCACTGAGCACCCAGCACCCTGAGCACTGAGCATCCAGCACCCTGAGTACTGATCACTGAGCACCCAGCACCCCGAGCACTGAGCACCCAGCACCCTGAGTACTGAGCACTGAGCACCCAGCACCCCGAGCACTGAGCACCCAGCACCCTGAGCACTGAGCACCCAGCACCCGAGTACTGAGCACCCAGCTCCCTGAGTACTGAGCACCCAGCACCCCGAGTACTGAGCACCCAGCACCCCGAGTACTGAGCACCCAGCACCCTGAGTACTGAGCACCCAGCACCCTGAGCACTGAGCACCCAGCACCCCGAGCACTGAGCACCCAGCACCCTGAGTACTGAGCACCCAGCACCCTGAGCACTGAGCACCCAGCACGCTGAGCACTGAGCACCCAGCACCCTGAGCACTGAGCACCCAGCACCCTGAGTAGTGAGCACCCAACGTACTGAGCACCGAGCACCCCGAGCACTGAGCACCCAGCACCCTGAGTACTGAGCACCGAGCACCCTGAGCACTGAGCACCCAGCACCCTGAGTACTGAGCTCCGAGCACCCCGAGCACTGAGCACCCAGCGCCCCGAGCACCGAGCACCCTGAGCACTGAGCACCCAGCACCCTGAGTACTGAGCACCCTGAACAATGAGCAATGAGCACCCTGAGTACTGAGCACCCAGCACCTTGAGCACTGAGCACTCAGCACCCGGAGTACTGAGCACCCAGCACCCTGAGTACTAAGCACCGAGCACCCTGAGTACTGAGCACCCAGCACCCTGAGCACTGAACACACAGCACCCTGAGTACTGAGCACCTCGAGCACTGAGCACCCAGCACCCTGAGTACTGAGCACCGAGCACCCTGAGCACTGATCACCCAGCACCGCGAGCACTGAGCACATAGCACCCCGAGCACTGAGCACCCAGCACCCTGAGTACTGAGCACCCAGCACCCTGAGTACTGAGCACCCAGCACCCTGAGCACTGAGTACCCAGCACCCTGAGCACTGAGCACCCAGCACCCTGAGCACTGAGCACACAGCACCCTGAGCACTGAGCACCCAGCACCCTGAGTACTGAGCACTGAGCACCCAGCACCCCGAGCACTGAGCACCCAGCACCCTGAGTACTGAGCACCGAGCACCCCGAACACTGAGCACCCTGAGCACTGAGCACTGAGCACCCTGAGTACTGAGCACTGAGCACCCAGCACCCCGAGCACTGAGCACCCAGCACCCTGAGTACTGAGCTCCGAGCACCCCGAGCACTGAGCACCCTGAGCACTGAGCACCGAGCACCCTGAGCACTGAGCACCCAGAACCCTGAGTACTGAGCACCCAGCACCCAGAGCAATGAGCACCCTGAGTACTGAGCACCCAGCACCCTGAGCACTGAACACACAGCACCCTGAGTACTGAGCACCTCGAGCACTGAGCACCCAGTACCCTGAGTACAGAGCACCGAGCACCCCGAGCACTGAGCACCCAGCGCCGCGAGCACTGAGCACATAGCAACCCGAGCACTGAGCACCCAGCACCCTGAGTACTGAGAACCCAGCACCCTGAGTACTGAGCACCCAGCACCCTGAGCACTGAGTACCCAGCACCCTGAGCACAGAGCACCCAGCACCCTGAGCACTGAGCACACAGCACCCTGAGCACTGAGCACCCAGCACCCTGAGTACTGAGCACTGAGCACCCAGCATCCCGAGCACTGAGCACCCAGCACCCTGAGTACTGAGCACCGAGCACCCCGAGCACTGAGCACCCAGCACCCTGAGTACTGAGCTCCGAGCACCCCGAGCACTGAGCACCCTGAGCACTGAGCACCGAGCACCCTGAGTACTGAGCACCCAGCACCTTGAGCACTGAGCACCGAGCACCCCGAGCACTGAGCACCCAGCACCCGGAGTACTGAGCACACAGCACCCTGAGTACTAAGCACCGAGCACCCTGAGTACTGAGCACCCAGCACCCTGAGCACTGAACACACAGCACCCTGAGTACTGAGCACCTCGAGCACTGAGCACCCAGCACCCTGAGTACTGAGAACCGAGCAGCCCGAGCACTGAGCACCCAGCTCCGCGAGCACTGAGCACCCAGCACCCCGAGCACTGAGCACCCAGCACCCTGAGTACTGAGCACTGAGCACCACGAGTACTGAGCACCCAGCACCCTGATCACTGAGCAACCAACACACTGAGTACTGAGCAAACAAAAAACCCCAAGCACTGAGCACCCTGAGTACTGAGCACCCAGCACCCCAAGCACTGAGCACCCTGAGTATTGAGCACCCAGCACCCTGAGTACTGAGCAGCCAGCACCCTGAGTACTGAGCACCCAGCACCCTGAGTACTGAGCACCCAGCACCCCGAGCACTGAGCACCCAGCACCCTGAGTATTGAGCACCCAGCACCCTGAGCACTGAGCACCGAGCACCCTGAGCACTGAGCACCCAGCACCCTGAGGACTGAGCACCCAGCACCCTGAGCACTGAGCACCCTGAGTACGGAGCACTGAGCACCCTGAGTACTGAGCACCCAGCACCCCGAGCACTGAGCAACCAGCACCCTGAGCACTGAGCACCCAGCACCCTGAGCACTGATCATCCAGCACCCTGAGCACTGAGCACCCAGCACCCTGACTACTGAGCACCCAGCACCCTGAGTACTGAGCACTCAGCACCCTGAGTACTGAGCACCGAGCACCCCGAGCACTGAGCACCCAGCACCCTGAGCACTGAGCACCCTGGGGACTGAGCACCCAGCACCCTGAGCACTGAGCACCCAGGTCCCTGAGCACTGAGCACCCAGAACCCAAAGCACTGAGCACCCAGCACCCTCAGTACTGAGCACCCAGCACCCCGAGCACTGAGCACCCAGCACCCTGAGTACTGAGCACCCTGAGTACTGAGCACCGATCACCCTGAGCACTGAGCTCCCAGCACCCTGAGTACTGAGCACCCAGCACCCTGAGGACTGAGCACCCAGCACCCTGAGTACTGAGCACCCAACACCCTGAGCACTGAGCACCCAGCACGGTGAGTACTGAGCACCCAGCACCCTGAACACTGAGCACCCAGCACCCCGAGAATGAGCACCCAGCACCCCGAGTACTGAGCACCGAGCACCCTGAGCACTGAGTACCCAGCACCCTGAGTACTGAGCACCCAGCACCCTGAGCACTGAGCACCGAGCACCCCGAGTACTGAGCACCCAGCACCCTGACCACTAAGAACCCAGCACCCTGAGTACTGAGCACGCAGCACCCTGAGTACTGAACACCCAGCACCCTGAGCACTGACCACTGAGCACCCTGATCACTGAGTACTGAGCACCGAGCACCCCGAGAACTGAGCACCCAGCACCCTGAGCACTGAGCACCCAACACCCTGAGTAGTGAGCACCCAACGTACTGAGCACCGAGCACCCCGAGCACTGAGCACCCAGCACCCTGAGTAGTGAGCACCCAGCACCCCGAGCACTGAGCACCCAGCACCCTGAGCACTGAGCACCCAGCAGCCTGAGCACTGATCACCCAGCACCCTGAGCACTGAGCACCCAGCACCCTGACTACTGAGCACCCAGCACCCTGAGTACTGAGCACTCAGCACCCTGAGTACTGAGCACCGAGCACCCCGAGCACTGAGCACCCAGCACCCTGAGCACTGAGCACCCTGGGGACTGAGCACCCAGCACCCTGAGCACTGAGCACCCAGGTCCCTGAGCACTGAGCACCCAGAACCCAAAGCACTGAGCACCCAGCACCCTCAGTACTGAGCACCCAGCACCCCGAGCACTGAGCACCCAGCACCCTGAGTACTGAGCACCCTGAGTACTGAGCACCGATCACCCTGAGCACTGAGCTCCCAGCACCCTGAGTACTGAGCACCCAGCACCCTAAGGACTGAGCACCCAGCACCCTGAGTACTGAGCACCCAACACCCTGAGCACTGAGCACCCAGCACCCTGAGTACTGAGCACCCAGCACCCTGAACACTGAGCACCCAGCACCCCGAGAATGAGCACCCAGCACCCCGAGTACTGAGCACCGAGCACCCTGAGCACTGAGTATCCAGCACCCTGAGTACTGAGCACCCAGCACCCTGAGCACTGAGCACCGAGCACCCCGAGTACTGAGCACCCAGCACCCTGACCACTAAGAACCCAGCACCCTGAGTACTGAGCACGCAGCACCCTGAGTACTGAACACCCAGCACCCTGAGCACTGACCACTGAGCACCCTGATCACTGAGTACTGAGCACCGAGCACCCCGAGAACTGAGCACCCAGCACCCGGAGTACTGAGCACCCAGCACCCTGAGTACTGAGCACCCAGCACCCCGAGCACTGAGCACCCAGCACCCTGAGTACTGAGCACTGAGCACCCAGCACCCCGAGCACTGAGCACCCAGCACCCTGAGCACTGAGCACCCAGCACCCGAGTACTGAGCACCCAGCACCCTGAGTACTGAGCACCCAGCACCCTGAGTACTGAGCACCCAGCACCCCGAGTACTGAGCACCCAGCACCCTGAGTACTGAGCACCCAGCACCCTGAGCACTGAGCACCCAGCACCCCGAGCGCTGAGCACCCAGCACCCTGAGTACTGAGCACCCAGCACCCTGAGCACTGAGCTCCCAGCACCCTGAGCACTGAGCACCCAGCACCCTGAGCACTGAGCACCCAGCACCCTGAGCACTGAGCACCCAGCACCCTGAGTAGTGAGCACCCAACGTACTGAGCACCAAGCACCCCGAGCACTGAGCACCCAGCACCCTTAGTACTGAGCACCGAGCACCCTGAGCACTGAGCACCCAGCGCCCCGAGCACCGAGCACCCTGAGCACTGAGCACCCAGCACCCTGAGTACTGAGCACCCTGCACAATGAGCAATGAGCACCCTGAGTACTGAGCACCCAGCACCTTGAGCACTGAGCACCCAGCACCCGGAGTACTGAGCACCCAGGACACTGAGTACTAAGCACCGAGCACCCTGAGTACTGAGCACCCAGCACCCTGAGCACTGAACACACAGCACCCTGAGTACTGAGCACCTCGAGCACTGAGCACCCAGCACCCTGAGTACTGAGCACCGAGCACCCCGAGCACTGAGCACCCAGCACCGCGAGCACTGAGCACATAGCACCCCGAGCACTGAGCACCCAGCACCCTGAGTACTGAGCACCCAGCACCCTGAGCACTGAGCACTGAGCACCCACCACCCTGAGCACTGAGCACTGAGTACCAAGCACCCTGAGCACTGAGCACCCAGCACCCTGAGCACAGAGTACCCAGCACCCTGAGCACTGAGCACCCAGCACCCTGAGCACTGAGCACACAGCACCCTGAGCACTGAGCACCTAGCACCCTGAGGACTGAGCACTGAGCACCCAGCACCCTGAGCACTGAGCACCCAGCACCCTGAGTACTGAACACCGAGCACCCCGAGCACTGAGCACCCAGCACCCTGAGTACTGAGCTCCGAGCACCCTGAGCACTGAGCACCCTGAGCACTGAGCACCGAGCACCCTGAACACTGAGTACCCAGCACCCTGAGCAATGTGCACCCAGCACCCTGAGCACTGAGCACCCAGCACCCTGAGCACTGAGCACCCAGCACCCTGAGTACTGAGCACTGAGCACCCAGCACCCCGAGCACTGAGCACCCAGCACCCCGAGTACTGAGCACTGAGCACGCTGAGTACTGAGCACCCAGCACCCTGAGCACTGAGTACCCAGCACCCTGAGCACTGAGCACCCATCACCCTGAGCACTGAGCACCCAGGACCCTGAGCACTGAGCACCCAGCACCCTGAGTACTGAGCACTGAGCACCCAGCCCTCCGAGCACTGAGCACCCAGCACCCTGAGTACTGAGCACTGAGCACCCAGCACCCTGAGCACTGAGTACCCAGCACCCTGAGCACTGAGCACCCAGCACCCGAGTACTGAGCACACAGCATCCTGAGTACTGAGCACCCAGCACCCTGAGTACTGAGCACCCAGCACTCCGAGTACTGAGCACGAAGCACCCTGAGTACTGAGCACCCAGCACCCTGAGCACTGAGCACCCAGCACCCCGAGCACTGAGCACCCAGCACCCTGAGTACTGAGCACCCAGCACCCTGAGCACTGAGCACCCAGCACCCTGAGCACTGAGCACCCAGCACCCTGAGCACTGAGCACTGAGCACCCTGATCACTGAGTACTGAGCACCGAGCACCCCGAGAACTGAGCACCCAGCACCCTGAGTACTGAGCACCCAGCACCCCAAGCACTGAGCACCCTGAGTATTGAGCACCCAGAACCCTGAGTACTGAGCAGCCAGCACCCTGAGTACTGAGCAAACAGCACCCTGAGTACTGAGCACCCAGCACCCCGAGCACTGAGCACCCAGCACCCTGAGGACTGAGCACCCAGCACCATGAGCACTGAGCACACTGAGTACTGAGCACTGAGCACCCTGAGTACTGAGCACTGAGCACCCTGAGTACTGAGCAACCAGCACCCTGAGTACTGAGCACCCAGCACCCTGAGCACTGAGCACCGAGCACCCTGAGCACTGAGCACCCAGCACCCTGATCACTGAGCACCCAGCACCCAGAGTAGTGAGCACCCAACGTACTGAGCACCGAGCACCCCGAGCACTGAGCACCCAGCACCTTGAGTACTGAGCACCCAGCACCCCGAGCACTGAGCACCCAGCACCCTGAGCACTGAGCACCCAGCACCCTGAGCACTGATCACCCAGCACCCTGAGCTCTGAGCACCCAGCACCCTGAGTACTGAGCACCCAGCACCCTGAGTACTGAGCACTCAGCACCCTGAGTACTAAGCACCGAGCACCACGAGCACTGAGCACCCAGCACCCTGAGCACAGAGCACCCTGAGGACTGAGCACCCAGCACCCCAAGCACTGAGCACCCTGAGTATTGAGCACCCAGCACCCTGAGTACTGAGCAGCCAGCACCCTGAGTACTGAGCACCCAGCACCCTGAGTACTGAGCACCCAGCACACTGAGTACTGAGCACCCAACACCCCAAGCACTGAGCACCCTGAGTACTGAGCACCCAGCACCCCAAGCACTGAGCACCCTGAGTATTGAGCACCCAGCACCCTGAGTACTGAGCAGCCAGCTCCCTGAGTACTGAGCACCCAGCACCCTGAGTACTGAGCACCCAGCACCCCGAGCACTGAGCACCCAGCACCCTGAGTATTGAGCACCCAGCACCCTGAGCACTGAGCACCGAGCACCCTGAGCAATGAGCACCCAGCACCCTGAGGACTGAGCACCCAGCACCCTGAGCACTGAGCACCCTGAGTACGGAGCACTGAGTACCCTGAGTACTGAGCACTGAGCACCCTGAGTACTGAGCAACCAGCACCCTGAGTACTGAGCACCCAGCACCCTGAGCACTGAGCACCGAGCACCCTGAGCACTGAGCACCCAGCACCCTGAGCACTGAGCACCCAACACCCTGAGTAGTGAGCACCCAACGTACTGAGCACCGAGCACCCCGAGCACTGAGCACCCAGCACCCTGAGTACTGAGCACCCAGCACCCCGAGCACTGAGCACCCAGCACCCTGAGCACTGAGCACCCAGCACCCTGAGCACTGATCACCCAGCACCCTGAGCACTGAGCACCCAGCACCCTGACTACTGAGCACCCAGCACCCTGAGTACTGAGCACTCAGCACCCTGAGTACTGAGCACCGAGCACCCCGAGCACTGAGCACCCAGCACCCTGAGCACTGAGCACCCTGGGGACTGAGCACCCAGCACCCTGAGCACTGAGCACCCAGGTCCCTGAGCACTGAGCACCCAGAACCCAAAGCACTGAGCACCCAGCACCCTCAGTACTGAGCACCCAGCACCCCGAGCACTGAGCACCCAGCACCCTGAGTACTGAGCACCCTGAGTACTGAGCACCGATCACCCTGAGCACTGAGCTCCCAGCACCCTGAGTACTGAGCACCCAGCACCCTGAGGACTGAGCACCCAGCACCCTGAGTACTGAGCACCCAACACCCTGAGCACTGAGCACCCAGCACCCTGAGTACTGAGCACCCAGCACCCTGAACACTGAGCACCCAGCACCCCGAGAATGAGCACCCAGCACCCCGAGTACTGAGCACCGAGCACCCTGAGCACTGAGTACCCAGCACCCTGAGTACTGAGCACCCAGCACCCTGAGCACTGAGCACCGAGCACCCCGAGTACTGAGCACCCAGCACCCTGACCACTAAGAACCCAGCACCCTGAGTACTGAGCACGCAGCACCCTGAGTACTGAACACCCAGCACCCTGAGCACTGACCACTGAGCACCCTGATCACTGAGTACTGAGCACCGAGCACCCCGAGAACTGAGCACCCAGCACCCGGAGTACTGAGCACCCAGCACCCTGAGTAATGAGCACCCAGCACCCCGAGCACTGAGCACCCAGCACCCTGAGTACTGAGCACTGAGCACCCAGCACCCCGAGCACTGAGCACCCAGCACCCTGAGCACTGAGCACCCAGCACCCGAGTACTGAGCACCCAGCACCCTGAGTACTGAGCACCCAGGACCCTGAGTACTGAGCACCCAGCACCCCGAGTACTGAGCACCCAGCACCCTGAGTACTGAGCACCCAGCACCCTGAGCACTGAGCACCCAGCACCCCGAGCGCTGAGCACCCAGCACCCTGAGTACTGAGCAGCCAGCACCCTGAGCACTGAGCACCCAGCACCCTGAGCACTGAGCACCCAGCACCCTGAGCACTGAGCACCCAGCACCCTGAGCACTGAGCACCCAGCACCCTGAGTAGTGAGCACCCAACGTACTGAGCACCAAGCACCCCGAGCACTGAGCACCCAGCACCCTTAGTACTGAGCACCGAGCACCCTGAGCACTGAGCACCCAGCACCCTGAGTACTGAGCTCCGAGCACCCCGAGCACTGAGCACCCAGCGCCCCGAGCACCGAGCACCCTGAGCACTGAGCACCCAGCACCCTGAGTACTGAGCACCCTGCACAATGAGCAATGAGCACCCTGAGTACTGAGCACCCTGCACCTTGAGCCCTGAGCACCCAGCACCCGGAGTACTGAGCACCCAGGACACTGAGTACTAAGCACCGAGCACCCTGAGTACTGAGCACCCAGCACCCTGAGCACTGAACACACAGCACCCTGAGTACTGAGCACCTCGAGCACTGAGCACCCAGCACCCTGAGTACTGAGCACCGAGCACCCCGAGCACTGAGCACCCAGCACCGCGAGCACTGAGCACATAGCACCCCGAGCACTGAGCACCCAGCACCCTGAGTACTGAGCACCCAGCACCCTGAGCACTGAGCACTGAGCACCCACCACCCTGAGCACTGAGCACTGAGTACCAAGCACCCTGAGCACTGAGCACCCAGCACCCTGAGCACTGAGTACCCAGCACCCTGAGCACTGAGCACCCAGCACCCTGAGCAC
Source organism: Microtus oregoni (assembly GCF_018167655.1). NCBI lineage: Eukaryota > Metazoa > Chordata > Mammalia > Rodentia > Cricetidae > Microtus > Microtus oregoni. The sequence continues at coordinate 76,861 of NW_024544050.1, read as the reverse complement.
TGAGCACACAGCACCATGAGCACTGAGCACCTAGCACCCTGAGGACTGAGCACTGAGCACCCAGCACCCTGAGCACTGAGCACCCAGCACCCTGAGAACTGAGCACCGAGCACCCCGAGCACTGAGCACCCAGCACCCTGAGTACTGAGCTCCGAGCACCCTGAGCACTAAGCACCCTGAGCACTGAGCACCGAGCACCCTGAGCACTGAGTACCCAGCACCCTGAGCAATGTGCACCCAGCACCCTGAGCACTGAGCACCGAGCACCCCGAGCACTGAGCACCCAGCACCCTGAGTACTGAGCACCGAGCACCCCGAGCACTGAACACCCAGCACCCTGAGTACTGAGGTCTGAGGACCCCGAGCACTGAGCACCCAGCGCCCCGAGCACCGAGCACCCTGAGCACTGAGCACCCAGCACCCTGACTACTGAGCACCCAGCACCCTGAGCAATGAGCAACCTGAGTACTGAGCACCCAGCACCTTGAGCACTGAGCACCGAGCACCCCGAGCACTGAGCACCCAGCACCCTGAGCACTGAACACACAGCACCCTGAGTACTGAGCACCTCGAGCACTGAGCACCCAGCACCCTGAGCACTGAGTACCCAGCACCCTGAGCACTGAGCACCCAGCACCCTGAGCACTGAGCACACAGGCCCCTGAGCACTGAGCACCCAGCAGCCTGAGTACTGAGCACTGAGCACCCAGCACCCCGAGCACTGAGCACCCAGCACCCTGAGTACTGAGCACTGAGCACCCAGCACCCCGAACACTGAGCACCCAGCACCCTGAGCACTGAGCACCCAGCACCCGAATACTGAGCACCCAGCACCCTGAGTACTGAGGACCCAGCACCCTGAGTACAGAGCACCCAGCACCCCGAGTACTGAGCACCCAGCACCCTGAGTACTGAGCACCCAGCATCCTGAGCACTGAGCACCCAGCACCCCGAGCACTGAGCACCCAGCACCCTGAGTACTGAGTACCCAGCACCCTGAGCACTGAGCAACCAGCACCCCGAGCACTGAGCACCCAGCACCCTGAGTACTGAGCACCCAGTACCCTGAGCACTGAGCACCCAGCACCCTGAGTAGTGAGCACCCAACGTACTGTGCACCGAGCACCCCGAGCACTGAGCACCCAGCACCCTGAGTACTGAGCACCGAGCACCCCGAGCACTGAACACCCAGCACCCTGAGTACTGAGCTCCGAGGACCCCGAGCACTGAGCACCCAGCGCCCCGAGCACCGAGCACCCTGAGCACTGAGCACCCAGCACCCGAGTACTGAGCACACAGCATCCTGAGTACTGAGCACCCAGCACCCTGAGTACTGAGCACCCAGCACTCCGAGTACTGAGCACCCAGCACCCTGAGTACTGAGCACCCAGCACCCTGAGCACTGAGCACCCAGCACCCCGAGCACTGAGCACCCAGCACCCTGAGTACTGAGCACCGAGCACCCCGAGAACTGAGCACCCAGCACCCTGAGTACTGAGCACCCAGCACCCCAAGCACTGAGCACCCTGAGTATTGAGCACCCAGAACCCTGAGTACTGAGCAGCCAGCACCCTGAGTACTGAGCAAACAGCACCCTGAGTACTGAGCACCCAGCACCCCGAGCACTGAGCACCCAGCACCCTGAGGACTGAGCACCCAGCACCATGAGCACTGAGCACACTGAGTACTGAGCACTGAGCACCCTGAGTACTGAGCACTGAGCACCCTGAGTACTGAGCAACCAGCACCCTGAGTACTGAGCACCCAGCACCCTGAGCACTGAGCACCGAGCACCCTGAGCACTGAGCACCCAGCACCCTGATCACTGAGCACCCAGCACCCAGAGTAGTGAGCACCCAACGTACTGAGCACCGAGCACCCCGAGCACTGAGCACCCAGCACCTTGAGTACTGAGCACCCAGCACCCCGAGCACTGAGCACCCAGCACCCTGAGCACTGAGCACCCAGCACCCTGAGCACTGATCACCCAGCACCCTGAGCTCTGAGCACCCAGCACCCTGAGTACTGAGCACCCAGCACCCTGAGTACTGAGCACTCAGCACCCTGAGTACTAAGCACCGAGCACCGCGAGCACTGAGCACCCAGCACCCTGAGCACAGAGCACCCTGAGGACTGAGCACCCAGCACCCCAAGCACTGAGCACCCTGAGTATTGAGCACCCAGCACCCTGAGTACTGAGCAGCCAGCACCCTGAGTACTGAGCACCCAGCACCCTGAGTACTGAGCACCCAGCACACTGAGTACTGAGCACCCAACACCCCAAGCACTGAGCACCCTGAGTACTGAGCACCCAGCACCCCAAGCACTGAGCACCCTGAGTATTGAGCACCCAGCACCCTGAGTACTGAGCAGCCAGCTCCCTGAGTACTGAGCACCCAGCACCCTGAGTACTGAGCACCCAGCACCCCGAGCACTGAGCACCCAGCACCCTGAGTATTGAGCACCCAGCACCCTGAGCACTGAGCACCGAGCACCCTGAGCAATGAGCACCCAGCACCCTGAGGACTGAGCACCCAGCACCCTGAGCACTGAGCACCCTGAGTACGGAGCACTGAGTACCCTGAGTACTGAGCACTGAGCACCCTGAGTACTGAGCAACCAGCACCCTGAGTACTGAGCACCCAGCACCCTGAGCACTGAGCACCGAGCACCCTGAGCACTGAGCACCCAGCACCCTGAGCACTGAGCACCCAACACCCTGAGTAGTGAGCACCCAACGTACTGAGCACCGAGCACCCCGAGCACTGAGCACCCAGCACCCTGAGTACTGAGCACCCAGCACCCCGAGCACTGAGCACCCAGCACCCTGAGCACTGAGCACCCAGCACCCTGAGCACTGATCACCCAGCACCCTGAGCACTGAGCACCCAGCACCCTGACTACTGAGCACCCAGCACCCTGAGTACTGAGCACTCAGCACCCTGAGTACTGAGCACCGAGCACCCCGAGCACTGAGCACCCAGCACCCTGAGCACTGAGCACCCTGGGGACTGAGCACCCAGCACCCTGAGCACTGAGCACCCAGGTCCCTGAGCACTGAGCACCCAGAACCCAAAGCACTGAGCACCCAGCACCCTCAGTACTGAGCACCCTGAGTACTGAGCACCGATCACCCTGAGCACTGAGCTCCCAGCACCCTGAGTACTGAGCACCCAGCACCCTGAGGACTGAGAACCCAGCACCCTGAGTACTGAGCACCCAACACCCTGAGCACTGAGCACCCAGCACCCTGAGTACTGAGCACCCAGCACCCTGAACACTGAGCACCCAGCACCCCGAGAATGAGCACCCAGCACCCCGAGTACTGAGCACCGAGCACCCTGAGCACTGAGTACCCAGCACCCTGAGTACTGAGCACCCAGCACCCTGAGCACTGAGCACCGAGCACCCCGAGTACTGAGCACCCAGCACCCTGACCACTAAGAACCCAGCACCCTGAGTACTGAGCACGCAGCACCCTGAGTACTGAACACCCAGCACCCTGAGCACTGACCACTGAGCACCCTGATCACTGAGTACTGAGCACCGAGCACCCCGAGAACTGAGCAACCAGCACCCGGAGTACTGAGCACCCAGCACCCTGAGTACTGAGCACCCAGCAACCCGAGCACTGAGCACCCAGCACCCTGAGTACTGAGCACTGAGCACCCAGCACCCCGAGCACTGAGCACCCAGCACCCTGAGCACTGAGCACCCAGCACCCGAGTACTGAGCACCCAGCACCCTGAGTACTGAGCACCCAGGACCCTGAGTACTGAGCACCCAGCACCCCGAGTACTGAGCACCCAGCACCCTGAGTACTGAGCACCCAGCACCCTGAGCACTGAGCACCCAGCACCCCGAGCGCTGAGCACCCAGCACCCTGAGTACTGAGCACCCAGCACCCTGAGCACTGAGCACCCAACACCCTGAGCACTGAGCACCCAGCACCCTGAGCACTGAGCACCCAGCACCCTGAGCACTGAGCACCCAGCACCCTGAGTAGTGAGCACCCAACGTACTGAGCACCAAGCACCCCGAGCACTGAGCACCCAGCACCCTTAGTACTGAGCACCGAGCACCCTGAGCACTGAGCACCCAGCACCCTGAGTACTGAGCTCCGAGCACCCCGAGCACTGAGCACCCAGCGCCCCGAGCACCGAGCACCCTGAGCACTGAGCACCCAGCACCCTGAGTACTGAGCACCCTGCACAATGAGCAATGAGCACCCTGAGTACTGAGCACCCTGCACCTTGAGCCCTGAGCACCCAGCACCCGGAGTACTGAGCACCCAGGACACTGAGTACTAAGCACCGAGCACCCTGAGTACTGAGCACCCAGCACCCTGAGCACTGAACACACAGCACCCTGAGTACTGAGCACCTCGAGCACTGAGCACCCAGCACCCTGAGTACTGAGCACCGAGCACCCCGAGCACTGAGCACCCAGCACCGCGAGCACTGAGCACATAGCACCCCGAGCACTGAGCACCCAGCACCCTGAGTACTGAGCACCCAGCACCCTGAGCACTGAGCACTGAGCACCCACCACCCTGAGCACTGAGCACTGAGTACCAAGTACCCTGAGCACTGAGCACCCAGCACCCTGAGCACTGAGTACCCAGCACCCTGAGCACTGAGCACCCAGCACCCTGAGCACTGAGCACACAGCACCATGAGCACTGAGCACCTAGCACCCTGAGGACTGAGCACTGAGCACCCAGCACCCTGAGCACTGAGCACCCAGCACCCTGAGTACTGAGCACCGAGCACCCCGAGCACTGAGCACCCAGCACCCTGAGTACTGAGCTCCGAGCACCCTGAGCACTAAGCACCCTGAGCACTGAGCACCGAGCACCCTGAGCACTGAGTACCCAGCACCCTGAGCAATGTGCACCCAGCACCCTGAGCACTGAGCACCGAGCACCCCGAGCACTGAGCACCCAGCACCCTGAGTACTGAGCACCGAGCACCCCGAGCACTGAACACCCAGCACCCTGAGTACTGAGGTCTGAGGACCCCGAGCACTGAGCACCCAGCGCCCCGAGCACCGAGCACCCTGAGCACTGAGCACCCAGCACCCTGACTACTGAGCACCCAGCACCCTGAGCAATGAGCAACCTGAGTACTGAGCACCCAGCACCTTGAGCACTGAGCACCGAGCACCCCGAGCACTGAGCACCCAGCACCCTGAGCACTGAACACACAGCACCCTGAGTACTGAGCACCTCGAGCACTGAGCACCCAGCACCCTGAGCACTGAGTACCCAGCACCCTGAGCACTGAGCACCCAGCACCCTGAGCACTGAGCACACAGGCCCCTGAGCACTGAGCACCCAGCAGCCTGAGTACTGAGCACTGAGCACCCAGCACCCCGAGCACTGAGCACCCAGCACCCTGAGTACTGAGCACTGAGCACCCAGCACCCCGAACACTGAGCACCCAGCACCCTGAGCACTGAGCACCCAGCACCCGAATACTGAGCACCCAGCACCCTGAGTACTGAGGACCCAGCACCCTGAGTACTGAGCACCCAGCACCCCGAGTACTGAGCACCCAGCACCCTGAGTACTGAGCACCCAGCATCCTGAGCACTGAGCACCCAGCACCCCGAGCACTGAGCACCCAGCACCCTGAGTACTGAGTACCCAGCACCCTGAGCACTGAGCAACCAGCACCCCGAGCACTGAGCACCCAGCACCCTGAGTACTGAGCACCCAGTACCCTGAGCACTGAGCACCCAGCACCCTGAGTAGTGAGCACCCAACGTACTGTGCACCGAGCACCCCGAGCACTGAGCACCCAGCACCCTGAGTACTGAGCACCGAGCACCCCGAGCACTGAACACCCAGCACCCTGAGTACTGAGCTCCGAGGACCCCGAGCACTGAGCACCCAGCGCCCCGAGCACCGAGCACCCTGAGCACTGAGCACCCAGCACCCGAGTACTGAGCACACAGCATCCTGAGTACTGAGCACCCAGCACCCTGAGTACTGAGCACCCAGCACTCCGAGTACTGAGCACCCAGCACCCTGAGTACTGAGCACCCAGCACCCTGAGCACTGAGCACCCAGCACCCCGAGCACTGAGCACCCAGCACCCTGAGTACTGAGCACCCAGCACCCTGAGCACTGAGCACCCAGCACCCTGAGCACTGAGCACCCAGCACCCTGAGCACTGAGCACTGAGCACCCTGATCACTGAGTACTGAGCACCGAGCACCCCGAGAACTGAGCACCCAGCACCCTGAGTACTGAGCACCCAGCACCCCAAGCACTGAGCACCCTGAGTATTGAGCACCCAGAACCCTGAGTACTGAGCAGCCAGCACCCTGAGTACTGAGCAAACAGCACCCTGAGTATTGAGCACCCAGCACCCCGAGCACTGAGCACCCAGCACCCTGAGGACTGAGCACCCAGCACCATGAGCACTGAGCACTGAGCACCCTGAGTACTGAGCAACCAGCACCCTGAGTACTGAGCACCCAGCACCCTGAGCACTGAGCACCGAGCACCCTGAGCACTGAGCACCCAGCACCCTGATCACTGAGCACCCAGCACCCAGAGTAGTGAGCACCCAACGTACTGAGCACCGAGCACCCCGAGCACTGAGCACCCAGCACCTTGAGTACTGAGCACCCAGCACCCCGAGCACTGAGCACCCAGCACCCTGAGCACTGAGCACCCAGCACCCTGAGCACTGATCACCCAGCACCCTGAGCTCTGAGCACCCAGCACCCTGAGTACTGAGCACCCAGCACCCTGAGTACTGAGCACTCAGCACCCTGAGTACTAAGCACCGAGCACCGCGAGCACTGAGCACCCAGCACCCTGAGCACAGAGCACCCTGAGGACTGAGCACCCAGCACCCTGAGCACTGAGCACCCAGCACCCTGAGTACTGAGCACGGATAATCCTGAGCACTGAGCACCCAGAACCCAAAGCACTGAGCACCCAACACCCTCAGTACTGAGCACCCAGCACCCCGAGCACTGAGCACCCAGCACCCTGAGTACTGAGCACCCTGAGTACTGAGCACCGAGCACCCCAAGCACTGAGCACCCAGCACCCTGAGTACAGAGCACTCAGCACCCTGAGTACTGAGAACCCAGCACCCTGAGTACTGAGCACTCAGCACCCTGAGCACTGAGCACCGAGCACCCCGAGTACTGAGCACCCAGCACCCTGAGCACTGAGCACACAGCACCCTGAGTACTGAGCACCCAGCACCCTGAGTACTGAACACCCAGCACCCTGAGCACTGAGCACTGAGCACCCTGATCACTGAGTACTGAGCACCGAGCACCCCGAGAACTGAGCACCCAGCACCCGGAGTACTGAGCACCCAGCACCCTGAGTACTGAGCACCGAGCACCCCGAGCACTGAGCACCCAGCACCCCGAGTACTGAGCACCGAGCACCCTGATCACTGAGGACTGAGCACCGAGCACCCCGAGCACTGAGTACCCAGCACCCTGAGTACTGAGCACTCAGCACCCTGAGCACTGAGCACTGAGCACCCCGAGTACTGAGCACCCAGCACCCTGAGCACTGAGCACCCAGCACGCTGTGTACTGAGCACCCAGCACCCTGAGTACTGAACACCCAGCAACCTGAGCAATGAGCACTGAGCACCCTGATCACTGAGTACTGAGCACCGAGCACCCCGAGAACTGAGCACCCAGGACCCGGAGTACTGAGCACTAAGCACCCTGAGTACTGAGCACCCAGCACCCCGAGCACTGAGCACCCAGCACCCTGAGCACTGAGCACCCAGCACCCTGAGTACTGAGCACTGAGCACCCAGCACACCGAGCACTGAGCACCCAGGACCCTGATTACTGAGCACTGAGCACCCAGCACCCCGGGCACTGAGCACCCAGAACCCTCAGCACTGAGCACCCAGCACCCTGAGTACTGAGCACTGAGCACCCAGCACCCCGGGCACTGAGCACCCAGCACCCTGAGTACTGAGCACTGAGCACCCAGCACCCCGAGCACTGAGCACCCAGCACCCTGAGCACTGAGCACCCAGAACCCTCAGCACTGAGCACCCAGCACCCTGAGTACTGAGCACTGAGCACCCAGCACCCGAGTACTGAGCACCCAGCACCCTGAGTACTGAGCACCCAGCACCCTGAGTACTGAGCACCCAGCACCCTGAGTACTGAGCACTGAGCACACAGCACCCTGAGCACTGAGCACCCAGAACCCTCAGCACTGAGCAACCAGCACCCTGAGTACTGAGCACTGAGCACCCAACACCCCGGGCACTGAGCACCAAGCACCCTGAGTACTGAGCACTGAGCACCCAGCACCCCGAGCACTGAGCACCCAGCACCCTGAGCACTGAGCACCCAGCACCCGAGTACTGAGCACCCAGCACCCTGAGTACTGAGCACCCAGCACCCTGAGTACTGAGCACCCAGCACCCTGAGTACTGAGCACCCAGCACCCCGAGCACTGAGCACCCAGCACCCCGAGTACTGAGCACCCAGCACACTGAGTACTGAGCACCCAGCACCCTGTGCACTGAGCACCCAGCACCCCGAGCACTGAGCACCCAGCACCCTGAGTACTGAGCACCCAGCACCCTGAGCACTGAGCACCCAGCACCCTGAGTAGTGAGCACCCAACGTACTGAGCACCGAGCACCCCGAGCACTGAGCACCCAGCACCCTGAGTACTGAGCACCGAGCACCCCGAGCACTGAACACCCAGCACCCTGAGTACTGAGCTCCGAGGACCCCGAGCACTGAGCACCCAGCGCCCCTTGCACCGAACACCCTGAGCACTGAGCACCCAGCACCCTGACTACTGAGCACCCAGCACCCTGAGCAATGAGCAACCTGAGTAATGAGCACCCAGCACCTTGAGCACTGAGCACCGAGCACCCCGAGCACTGAGCACCCAGCACCCTGAGCACTGAACACACAGCACCCTAAGTACTGAGCACCTCGAGCACTGAGCACCCAGCACCCTGAGCACTGAGTACCCAGCACACTTAGCACTGAGCACCCAGCACCCTGAGCACTGAGCACACAGCACCCTGAGCACTGAGCACCCAGCACCCTGAGTACTGAACACTGAGCACCCAGCACCCCGAGAATGAGCACCCAGCACCCCGAGTACTGAGCACCGAGCACCCTGAGCACTGAGTACCCAGCACCCTGAGTACTGAGCACCCAGCACCCTGAGCACTGAGCACCGAGCACCCCGAGTACTGAGCACCCAGCACCCTGACCACTAAGAACCCAGCACCCTGAGTACTGAGCACGCAGCACCCTGAGTACTGAACACCCAGCACCCTGAGCACTGACCACTGAGCACCCTGATCACTGAGTACTGAGCACCGAGCACCCCGAGAACTGAGCACCCAGCACCCGGAGTACTGAGCACCCAGCACCCTGAGTACTGAGCACCCAGCACCCCGAGCACTGAGCACCCAGCACCCTGAGTACTGAGCACTGAGCACCCAGCACCCCGAGCACTGAGCACCCAGCACCCTGAGCACTGAGCACCCAGCACCCGAGTACTGAGCACCCAGCACCCTGAGTACTGAGCACCCAGGACCCTGAGTACTGAGCACCCAGCACCCCGAGTACTGAGCACCCAGCACCCTGAGTACTGAGCACCCAGCACCCTGAGCACTGAGCACCCAGCACCCCGAGCGCTGAGCACCCAGCACCCTGAGTACTGAGCACCCAGCACCCTGAGCACTGAGCACCCAACACCCTGAGCACTGAGCACCCAGCACCCTGAGCACTGAGCACCCAGCACCCTGAGCACTGAGCACCCAGCACCCTGAGTAGTGAGCACCCAACGTACTGAGCACCAAGCACCCCGAGCACTGAGCACCCAGCACCCTTAGTACTGAGCACCGAGCACCCTGAGCACTGAGCACCCAGCACCCTGAGTACTGAGCTCCGAGCACCCCGAGCACTGAGCACCCAGCGCCCCGAGCACCGAGCACCCTGAGCACTGAGCACCCAGCACCCTGAGTACTGAGCACCCTGCACAATGAGCAATGAGCACCCTGAGTACTGAGCACCCTGCACCTTGAGCCCTGAGCACCCAGCACCCGGAGTACTGAGCACCCAGGACACTGAGTACTAAGCACCGAGCACCCTGAGTACTGAGCACCCAGCACCCTGAGCACTGAACACACAGCACCCTGAGTACTGAGCACCTCGAGCACTGAGCACCCAGCACCCTCAGTACTGAGCACCGAGCACCCCGAGCACTGAGCACCCAGCACCGCGAGCACTGAGCACATAGCACCCCGAGCACTGAGCACCCAGCACCCTGAGTACTGAGCACCCAGCACCCTGAGCACTGAGCACTGAGCACCCACCACCCTGAGCACTGAGCACTGAGTACCAAGCACCCTGAGCACTGAGCACCCAGCACCCTGAGCACTGAGTACCCAGCACCCTGAGCACTGAGCACCCAGCACCCTGAGCACTGAGCACACAGCACCATGAGCACTGAGCACCTAGCACCCTGAGGACTGAGCACTGAGCACCCAGCACCCTGAGCACTGAGCACCCAGCACCCTGAGTACTGAGCACCGAGCACCCCGAGCACTGAGCACCCAGCACCCTGAGTACTGAGCTCCGAGCACCCTGAGCACTAAGCACCCTGAGCACTGAGCACCGAGCACCCTGAGCACTGAGTACCCAGCACCCTGAGCAATGTGCACCCAGCACCCTGAGCACTGAGCACCGAGCACCCCGAGCACTGAGCACCCAGCACCCTGAGTACTGAGCACCGAGCACCCCGAGCACTGAACACCCAGCACCCTGAGTACTGAGGTCTGAGGACCCCGAGCACTGAGCACCCAGCGCCCCGAGCACCGAGCACCCTGAGCACTGAGCACCCAGCACCCTGACTACTGAGCACCCAGCACCCTGAGCAATGAGCAACCTGAGTACTGAGCACCCAGCACCTTGAGCACTGAGCACCGAGCACCCCGAGCACTGAGCACCCAGCACCCTGAGCACTGAACACACAGCACCCTGAGTACTGAGCACCTCGAGCACTGAGCACCCAGCACCCTGAGCACTGAGTACCCAGCACCCTGAGCACTGAGCACCCAGCACCCTGAGCACTGAGCACACAGGCCCCTGAGCACTGAGCACCCAGCAGCCTGAGTACTGAGCACTGAGCACCCAGCACCCCGAGCACTGAGCACCCAGCACCCTGAGTACTGAGCACTGAGCACCCAGCACCCCGAACACTGAGCACCCAGCACCCTGAGCACTGAGCACCCAGCACCCGAATACTGAGCACCCAGCACCCTGAGTACTGAGGACCCAGCACCCTGAGTACTGAGCACCCAGCACCCCGAGTACTGAGCACCCAGCACCCTGAGTACTGAGCACCCAGCATCCTGAGCACTGAGCACCCAGCACCCCGAGCACTGAGCACCCAGCACCCTGAGTACTGAGTACCCAGCACCCTGAGCACTGAGCAACCAGCACCCCGAGCACTGAGCACCCAGCACCCTGAGTACTGAGCACCCAGTACCCTGAGCACTGAGCACCCAGCACCCTGAGTAGTGAGCACCCAACGTACTGTGCACCGAGCACCCCGAGCACTGAGCACCCAGCACCCTGAGTACTGAGCACCGAGCACCCCGAGCACTGAACACCCAGCACCCTGAGTACTGAGCTCCGAGGACCCCGAGCACTGAGCACCCAGCGCCCCGAGCACCGAGCACCCTGAGCACTGAGCACCCAGCACCCGAGTACTGAGCACACAGCATCCTGAGTACTGAGCACCCAGCACCCTGAGTACTGAGCACCCAGCACTCCGAGTACTGAGCACCCAGCACCCTGAGCACTGAGCACCCAGCACCCCGAGCACTGAGCACCCAGCACCCTGAGTACTGAGCACCCAGCACCCTGAGCACTGAGCACCCAGCACCCTGAGCACTGAGCACCCAGCACCCTGAGCACTGAGCACTGAGCACCCTGATCACTGAGTACTGAGCACCGAGCACCCCGAGAACTGAGCACCCAGCACCCTGAGTACTGAGCACCCAGCACCCCAAGCACTGAGCACCCTGAGTATTGAGCACCCAGAACCCTGAGTACTGAGCAGCCAGCACCCTGAGTACTGAGCAAACAGCACCCTGAGTATTGAGCACCCAGCACCCCGAGCACTGAGCACCCAGCACCCTGAGGACTGAGCACCCAGCACCATGAGCACTGAGCACTGAGCACCCTGAGTACTGAGCAACCAGCACCCTGAGTACTGAGCACCCAGCACCCTGAGCACTGAGCACCGAGCACCCTGAGCACTGAGCACCCAGCACCCTGATCACTGAGCACCCAGCACCCAGAGTAGTGAGCACCCAACGTACTGAGCACCGAGCACCCCGAGCACTGAGCACCCAGCACCTTGAGTACTGAGCACCCAGCACCCCGAGCACTGAGCACCCAGCACCCTGAGCACTGAGCACCCAGCACCCTGAGCACTGATCACCCAGCACCCTGAGCTCTGAGCACCCAGCACCCTGAGTACTGAGCACCCAGCACCCTGAGTACTGAGCACTCAGCACCCTGAGTACTAAGCACCGAGCACCGCGAGCACTGAGCACCCAGCACCCTGAGCACAGAGCACCCTGAGGACTGAGCACCCAGCACCCTGAGCACTGAGCACCCAGCACCCTGAGTACTGAGCACGGATAATCCTGAGCACTGAGCACCCAGAACCCAAAGCACTGAGCACCCAACACCCTCAGTACTGAGCACCCAGCACCCCGAGCACTGAGCACCCAGCACCCTGAGTACTGAGCACCCTGAGTACGGAGCACCGAGCACCCCAAGCACTGAGCACCCAGCACCCTGAGTACAGAGCACTCAGCACCCTGAGTACTGAGAACCCAGCACCCTGAGTACTGAGCACTCAGCACCCTGAGCACTGAGCACCGAGCACCCCGAGTACTGAGCACCCAGCACCCTGAGCACTGAGCACCCAGCACCCTGAGTACTGAGCACCCAGCACCCTGAGTACTGAACACCCAGCACCCTGAGCACTGAGCACTGAGCACCCTGATCACTGAGTACTGAGCACCGAGCACCCCGAGAACTGAGCACCCAGCACCCGGAGTACTGAGCACCCAGCACCCTGAGTACTGAGCACCGAGCACCCCGAGCACTGAGCACCCAGCACCCCGAGTACTGAGCACCGAGCACCCTGATCACTGAAGACTGAGCACCGAGCACCCCGAGCACTGAGTACCCAGCACCCTGAGTACTGAGCACTCAGCACCCTGAGCACTGAGCACTGAGCACCCCGAGTACTGAGCACCCAGCACCCTGAGCACTGAGCACCCAGCACGCTGTGTACTGAGCACCCAGCACCCTGAGTACTGAACACCCAGCAACCTGAGCAATGAGCACTGAGCACCCTGATCACTGAGTACTGAGCACCGAGCACCCCGAGAACTGAGCACCCAGGACCCGGAGTACTGAGCACTAAGCACCCTGAGTACTGAGCACCCAGCACCCCGAGCACTGAGCACCCAGCACCCTGAGCACTGAGCACCCAGCACCCTGAGTACTGAGCACTGAGCACCCAGCACACCGAGCACTGAGCACCCAGGACCCTGATTACTGAGCACTGAGCACCCAGCACCCCGGGCACTGAGCACCCAGAACCCTCAGCACTGAGCACCCAGCACCCTGAGTACTGAGCACTGAGCACCCAGCACCCCGGGCACTGAGCACCCAGCACCCTGAGTACTGAGCACTGAGCACCCAGCACCCCGAGCACTGAGCACCCAGCACCCTGAGCACTGAGCACCCAGAACCCTCAGCACTGAGCACCCAGCACCCTGAGTACTGAGCACTGAGCACCCAGCACCCGAGTACTGAGCACCCAGCACCCTGAGTACTGAGCACCCAGCACCCTGAGTACTGAGCACCCAGCACCCTGAGTACTGAGCACTGAGCACACAGCACCCTGAGCACTGAGCACCCAGAACCCTCAGCACTGAGCAACCAGCACCCTGAGTACTGAGCACTGAGCACCCAACACCCCGGGCACTGAGCACCCAGCACCCTGAGTACTGAGCACTGAGCACCCAGCACCCCGAGCACTGAGCACCCAGCACCCTGAGCACTGAGCACCCAGCACCCGAGTACTGAGCACCCAGCACCCTGAGTACTGAGCACCCAGCACCCTGAGTACTGAGCACCCAGCACCCTGAGTACTGAGCACCCAGCACCCCGAGCACTGAGCACCCAGCACCCCGAGTACTGAGCACCCAGCACACTGAGTACTGAGCACCCAGCACCCTGTGCACTGAGCACCCAGCACCCCGAGCACTGAGCACCCAGCACCCTGAGTACTGAGCACCCAGCACCCTGAGCACTGAGCACCCAGCACCCTGAGTAGTGAGCACCCAACGTACTGAGCACCGAGCACCCCGAGCACTGAGCACCCAGCACCCTGAGTACTGAGCACCGAGCACCCCGAGCACTGAACACCCAGCACCCTGACTACTGAGCTCCGAGGACCCCGAGCACTGAGCACCCAGCGCCCCTTGCACCGAACACCCTGAGCACTGAGCACCCAGCACCCTGACTACTGAGCACCCAGCACCCTGAGCAATGAGCAACCTGAGTAATGAGCACCCAGCACCTTGAGCACTGAGCACCGAGCACCCCGAGCACTGAGCACCCAGCACCCTGAGCACTGAACACACAGCACCCTAAGTACTGAGCACCTCGAGCACTGAGCACCCAGCACCCTGAGCACTGAGTACCCAGCACACTTAGCACTGAGCACCCAGCACCCTGAGCACTGAGCACACAGCACCCTGAGCACTGAGCACCCAGCACCCTGAGTACTGAGCACTGAGCACCCAGCACCCCGAGCACTGAGCACCCAGCACCCTGAGTACTGAGCACTGAGCACCCAGGACCCCGAACACTGAGCACCCAGCACCCTGAGCACTGAGAACCCAGCACCCGAGTACTGAGCACCCAGCACCCTGAGTACTGAGCACCCAGCACCCTGAGTACTGAGCACAGAGCACCCCGAGTACTGAGCACCCAGCACCCTGAGTACTGAGCACCCAGCATCCTGAGCACTGAGCACCCAGCACCCCGAGCACTGAGCAACCAGCACCCTGAGTACTGAGCACCCAGGGGCCCGAGCACTGAGCACCCAGCACCCTGAGCACTGAGCACCCAGCACCCTGAGTACTGAGCACCCAGCACCCTGAGTACTGAACACCCAGCACCCTGAGCACTGAGCACTGAGCACCCTGAGCACTGAGTACTGAGCACTGAGCACCCTGAGCACTGAGCACCCAGCATCCCGAGTACTGAGCACCCAGCACCCCGAGCACTGAGCACCCAGCGCCCCGAGCACTGAGCACCCAGCACCCCGAGCACTGAGCACTGAGCACCCACCACCCCGAGTACTGAGCAGTGAGCACCCTGAGCACTGAGCACCCAGCACCCCGAGTAGTGAGCACTGAGCACCCTGAGTACTGAGCAACCAGCACCCTGAGCACTGAGTACCCAGCACCCTGAGGACTGAGCACCCAGCACCCTGAGCACTGAGCACCCAGCACCCTGAGCACTGAGCACCCAGCACCCTGAGTACTGATCACTGAGCACCCAGCACCCCGAGCACTGAGCACCCAGCACCCTGAGTACTGAGCACTGAGCACCCAGCACCCCGAGCACTGAGCACCCAGCACCCTGAGCACTGAGCACCCAGCACCCGAGTACTGAGCACCCAGCACCCTGCGTACTGAGCACCCAGCACCCTGAGTACTGAGCACCCAGCACCCTGAGTACCAAGCACCCAGCACCCCGAGCACTGAGCACCCAGCACCCCGAGTACTGAGCACCCAGCACCCTGAGTACTGAGCACCCAGCAACCTGAGCACTGAGCACCCAGCACCCCGAGCACTGAGCACCCAGCACCCTGAGTACTGAGCACCCAGCACCCTGAGCACTGAGCACCCAGCACCCTGAGTAGTGAGCACCCAACATACTGAGCACCGAGCACCCCGAGCACTGAGCACCCAGCACCCTGAGTACTGAGCACCAAGCACCCCGAGCACTGAACACCCAGCACCCTGAGTACTGAGCTCTGAGGACCCCGAGCACTGAGCACCCAGGGCCCCGAGCACCGAGCACCCTGAGCACTGAGCACCCAGCACCCTGACTACTGAGCACCCAGCACCCTGAGCAATGAGCAACCTGAGTACTGAGCACCCAGCACCTTGAGCACTGAGCACCGAGCACCCCGAGCACTGAGCACCCAGCACCCTGAGCACTGAACACACAGCACCCTGAGTACTGAGCACCTCGAGCACTGAGCACCCAGCACCCTGAGCACTGAGTACCCAGCACCCTGAGCACTGAGCACCCAGCACCCTGAGCACTGAGCACACAGGCCCCTGAGCACTGAGCACCCATCAGCCTGACTACTGAGCACTGAGCACCCAGCACCCCGAGCACTGAGCACCCAGCACCCTGAGTACTGAGCACTGAGCACCCAGCACCCCGAACACTGAGCACCCAGCACCCTGAGCACTGAGCACCCAGCACCCGAATACTGAGCACCCAGCACCCTGAGTACTGAGCACCCAGCACCCTGAGTACTGAGCACCCAGCACCCCGAGTACTGAGCACCCAGCACCCTGAGTACTGAGCACCCAGCATCCTGAGCACTGAGCACCCAGCACCCCGAGCACTGAGCACCCAGCACCCTGAGTACTGAGTACCCAGCACCCTGAGCACTGAGCACCCAGCACCCCGAGCACTGAGCACCCAGCACCCTGAGTACTGAGCACCCAGTACCCTGAGCACTGAGCACCTAGCACCCTGAGTAGTGAGCACCCAACGTACTGTGCACCGAGCACCCCGAGCACTGAGCACCCAGCACCCTGAGTACTGAGCACCGAGCACCCCGAGCACTGAACACCCAGCACCCTGAGTACTGAGCTCCGAGGACCCCGAGCACTGAACACCCAGCGCCCCGAGCACCGAGCACCCTGAGCACTGAGCACCCAGCACCCTGAGCAATGAGCAACCTGAGTACTGAGCACCCAGCACCCTGAGCACTGAACACACAGCACCCTGAGTACTGAGCACCTCGAGCACTGAGCACCCAGCACCGTGAGCACTGAGTACCCAGCACCCTGAGCACTGAGCACCCAGCACCCTGAGCACTGAGCACACAGCACCCTGAGCACTGAGCACCCAGCACCCTGAGTACTGAGCACTGAGCACCCAGCACCCCGAGCACTGAGCTCCCAGCACCCTGAGTACTGAGCACTGAGCACCCAGCACCCCGAACACTGAGCACCCAGCACCCTGAGCACTGAGCACCCAGTACCCGAGTACTGAGCACCCAGCACCCTGAGTACTGAGCACCCAGCACCCTGAGTACTGAGCACCCAGCAACCCGAGCACTGAGCACCCAGCACCCTGAGAACTGAGCACCCAGCATCCTGAGCACTGAGCACCCAGCACCCCGAGCACTGAGCACCCAGCACCCTGAGTACTGAGCACCCAGCGCCCCGAGCACTGAGCACCCAGCACCCTGAGCACTGAGCACCCAGCACCCTGAGTACTGAGCACCCAGCACCCTGAGTACTGAACACCCAGCACCCTGAGCACTGAGCACTGAGCACCCTGAGCACTGAGTACTGAGCACTGAGCACCCTGAGCACTGAGCACCCAGCACCCCGAGTACTGAGCACCCAGCACCCCGAGCACTGAGCACCCAGCGCCCCGAGCACTGAGCACCCGGCACCCCGAGCACTGAGCACTGAGCACCCAGCACCCCGAGTACTGAGCAGTGAGCACCCTGAGCACTGAGCACCCAGCACCCTGAGTACTGAGCACCGATAATCCTGAGCACTGAGCACCCAGAACCCAAAGCACTGAGCACCCAGCACCCTCAGTACTGAGCACCCAGCACCCCGAGCACTGAGCACCCAGCACCCTGAGTACTGAGCACCCTGAGTACTGAGCACCGAGCACCCCGAGAACTGAGCACCCAGCACCCTGAGTACAGAGCACTCAGCACCCTGAGTACTGAGAACCCAGCACCCTGAGTACAGAGCACTCAGCACCCTGAGCACTGAGCACCGAGCACCCCGAGTACTGAGCACCCAGCACCCTGAGCACTGAGCACCCAGCAACCTGAGTACTGAGCACCCAGCACCCTGAGTACTGAACACCCAGCACCCTGAGCACTGAGCACTGAGCACCCTGATCACTGAGTACTGAGCACTGAGCACCCCGAGAACTGAGCACCCAGCACCCGGAGTACTGAGCACCCAGCACCCTGAGTACTGAGCACCGAGCACCCCGAGCACTGAGCACCCAGCACCCCGAGTACTGAGCACCGAGCAGCCTGGGCACTGAGTACCCAGCACCCTGAGTACTGAGCACTCAGCACCCTGAGCACTGAGCACCGAGCACCCCGAGTACTGAGCACCCAGCACCCTGAGCACTGAGCACCCAGCACGCTGAGTACTGAGCACCCAGCACCCTGAGTACTGAACACCCAGCACCCTGAGCACTGAGCACTGAGCACCCTGATCACTGAGTACTGAGCACCGAGCACCCCGAGAACTGAGCACCCAGCACCCGGAGTACTGAGCACCCAGCACCCCGAGAACTGAGCACCCAGCACCCGGAGTACTGAGCACCCAGCACCCTGAGCACTGAGCACCCAGCACCCTGAGTACTGAGCACTGAGCACCCAGCACACCGAGCACTGAGCACCCAGGACCCTGATTACTGAGCACTGAGCACCCAGCACCCCGAGCACTGAGCACCCAGCACCCTGAGCACTGAGCACCCAGAACCCTGAGCACTGAGCACACAGCACCCTGAGTACTGAGCACTGAGCACCCAGCACCCCGGGCACTGAGCACCCAGCACCCTGAGTACTGAGCACTGAGCACCCAGCACCCCGAGCACTGAGCAACCAGCACCCTGAGCACTGAGCACCCAGCACCCGAGTACTGAGCACCCAGCACCCTGAGTACTGAGCACCCAGCACCCTGAGTACTGAGCACCCAGCACCCTGAGTACTGAGCACCCAGCACCCCGAGCACTGAGCACCCAGCAACCCGAGTACTGAGCACCCAGCACCCTGAGTACTGAGCACCCAGCACCCTGAGCACTGAGCACCCAGCACCCCGAGCACTGAGCACCCAGCACCCTGAGTACTGAGCACCCAGCACCCTGAGCACTGAGCACCCAGCACCCTGAGTAGTGAGCACCCAACGTACTGAGCACTGAGCACCCCGAGCACTGAGCACCCAGCACCCTGAGTACTGAGCCCCGAGCACCCCGAGCACTGAGCACCCAGCACCCTGAGTACTGAGCTCCGAGGACCCCGAGCACTGAGCACCCAGCGCCCCGAGCACCGAACACCCTGAGCACTGAGCACCCAGCACCCTGACTCCTGAGCACCCAGCACCCTGAGCAATGAGCAACCTGAGTACTGAGCACCCAGCACCTTGAGCACTGAGCACCGAGCACCCCGAGCACTGAGCACCCAGCACCCTGAGCACTGAACACACAGCACCCTGAGTACTGAGCACCTCGAGCACTGAGCACCCAGCACCCTGAGCACTGAGTACCCAGCACCCTTAGCACTGAGCACACAGCACCCTGAGCACTGAGCACACAGCACCCTGAGCACTGAGCACCCAGCACCCTGAGTACTGAGCACTGAGCACCCAGCACACCGAGCACTGAGCACCCAGCACCCTGAGTACTGAGCACTGAGCACCCAGCACCCCAAACACTGAGCACCCAGCACCCTGAGCACTGAGCACCCAGCACCCGAGTACTGAGCACCCAGCACCCTGAGTACTGAGCACCCAGCACCCTGAGTACTGAGCACCCAGCACCCCGAGTACTGAGCACCCAGCACCCTGAGTACTGAGCACCCAGCATCCAGAGCACTGAGCACCCAGCACCCCGAGCACTGAGCACCCAGCACCCTGAGTACTGAGCACCCAGCGCCCCGAGCACTGAGCACCCAGCACCCTGAGCACTGAGCACCCAGCACCCTGAGTACTGAACACCCAGCACCCTGAGTACTGAACACCCAGCACCCTGAGCACTGAGCACTGAGCACCCTGAGCACTGAGCACCCAGCACCCCGAGTACTGAGCACCCAGCACCCCGAGCACTGAGCACCCAGCGCCCCGAGCACTGAGCACCCAGCACCCCGAGCACTGAGCACTGAGCACCCAGCACCCTGAGTACTGAGCAGTGTGCACCCTGAGCACTGAGCACCCAGCACCCCGAGTACTGAGCACTGAGCACCCTGAGTACTGAGCAACCAGCACCCTGAGCACTGAGTACCCAGCACCCTGAGGACTGAGCACCCAGCACCCTGAGCACTGAGCACCCAGCACCCTGAGCACTGAGCACCCAGCACCCTGAGTACTGATCACTGAGCACCCAGCACCCCGTGCACTGAGCACCCAGCACCCTGAGTACTGAGCACTGAGCACCCAGCACCCCGAGCACTGAGCACCCAGCACCCTGAGCACTGAGCACCCAGCACCCGAGTACTGAGCACCCAGCACCCTGCGTACTGAGCACCCAGCACCCTGAGTACTGAGCACCCAGCACCCTGAGAACCGAGCACCCAGCACCCCGAGCACTGAGCACCCAGCACCCCGAGTACTGAGCACCCAGCACCCTGAGTACTGAGCACCCAGCACCCTGAGCACTGAGCACCCAGCACCCTGAGTAGTGAGCACCCAGCACCCCGAGCACTGAGCACCCAGCACCCTGAGTAGTGAGCACCCAACATACTGAGCACCGAGCACCCCGAGCACTGAGCACCCAGCACCCTGAGTACTGAGCACCGAGCACCCCGAGCACTGAACACCCAGCACCCTGAGTACTGAGCTCCGAGGACCCCGAGCACTGAGCACCCAGCGCCCCGAGCACCCAGCACCCTGACTACTGAGCACCCAGCACCCTCAGCAATGAGCACCCCGAGCACTGAGCACCCAGCACCCTGAGCACTGAACACACAGCACCCTGAGTACTGAGCACCTCGAGCACTGAGCACCCAGCACCCTGAGCACTGAGTACCCAGCACACTGAGCACTGAGCACCCAGCACCCTGAGCACTGAGCACACAGCACCCTGAGCACTGAGCACCCAGCACCCTGAGTACTGAACACTGAGCACCCAGCACCCCGAGCACTGAGCACCCAGCACCCTGAGTACTGAGCACTGAGCACCCAGCACCCCGAACACTGAGCACCCAGCACCCTGAGCACTGAGCACCCAGCACCCGAGTACTGAGCACCCAGCACCCTGAGTACTGAGCACCCAGCACCCTGAGTACTGAGCACCCAGCACCCCGAGTACTGAGCACCCAGCACCCTGAGTACTGAGCACCCAGCATCCTGAGCACTGAGCACCAAGCACCCCGAGCACTGAGCACCCAGCACCCTGAGTACTGAGCACCCAGCACCCTGAGCACTGAGCACCCAGCACCCCGAGCACTGAGCACCCAGCACCCTGAGTACTGAGCACCCAGCACCCTGAGCACTGAGCACCCAGCACCCTGAGTAGTGAGCACCCAACGTACTGAGCACCGAGCACCCAGC
This sequence comes from Microtus oregoni, assembly GCF_018167655.1. Lineage (NCBI taxonomy): Eukaryota > Metazoa > Chordata > Mammalia > Rodentia > Cricetidae > Microtus > Microtus oregoni. The sequence goes on along the minus strand of NW_024544050.1, from coordinate 55,226 downwards.
ACCCCGAGCACTGAGCACTGAGCACCCAGCACCCCGAGTACTGAGCACCCAGCACCCTGAGCACTGAGCACCCAGCACCCCGAGCACTGAGCACCCAGCACCCCGAGCACTGAGCACCCAGCACCCTGAGTACTGAGCACCCAGCACCCTGAGCACTGAGCACCCAGCACCCTGAGTAGTGAGCACCCAACGTACTGAGCACTGAGCACCCCGAGCACTGAGCACCCAGCACCCTGAGTACTGAGCACCGAGCACCCCGAGCACTGAGCACCCAGCACCCTGAGTACTGAGCTCCGAGGACCCCGAGCACTGAGCACCCAGCGCCCCGAGCACCGAACACCCTGAGCACTGAGCACCCAGCACCCTGACTCCTGAGCACCCAGCACCCTGAGCAATGAGCAACCTGAGTACTGAGCACCCAGCACCTTGAGCACTGAGCACCGAGCACCCCGAGCACTGAGCACCCAGCACCCTGAGCACTGAACACACAGCACCCTGAGTACTGAGCACCTCGAGCACTGAGCACCCAGCACCCTGAGCACTGAGTACCCAGCACCCTTAGCACTGAGCACACAGCACCCTGAGCACTGAGCACACAGCACCCTGAGCACTGAGCACCCAGCACCCTGAGTACTGAGCACTGAGCACCCAGCACACCGAGCACTGAGCACCCAGCACCCTGAGTACTGAGCACTGAGCACCCAGCACCCCAAACACTGAGCACCCAGCACCCTGAGCACTGAGCACCCAGCACCCGAGTACTGAGCACCCAGCACCCTGAGTACTGAGCACCCAGCACCCTGAGTACTGAGCACCCAGCACCCCGAGTACTGAGCACCCAGCACCCTGAGTACTGAGCACCCAGCATCCAGAGCACTGAGCACCCAGCACCCCGAGCACTGAGCACCCAGCACCCTGAGTACTGAGCACCCAGCGCCCCGAGCACTGAGCACCCAGCACCCTGAGCACTGAGCACCCAGCACCCTGAGTACTGAACACCCAGCACCCTGAGTACTGAACACCCAGCACCCTGAGCACTGAGCACTGAGCACCCTGAGCACTGAGCACCCAGCACCCCGAGTACTGAGCACCCAGCACCCCGAGCACTGAGCACCCAGCGCCCCGAGCACTGAGCACCCAGCACCCCGAGCACTGAGCACTGAGCACCCAGCACCCTGAGTACTGAGCAGTGTGCACCCTGAGCACTGAGCACCCAGCACCCCGAGTACTGAGCACTGAGCACCCTGAGTACTGAGCAACCAGCACCCTGAGCACTGAGTACCCAGCACCCTGAGGACTGAGCACCCAGCACCCTGAGCACTGAGCACCCAGCACCCTGAGCACTGAGCACCCAGCACCCTGAGTACTGATCACTGAGCACCCAGCACCCCGTGCACTGAGCACCCAGCACCCTGAGTACTGAGCACTGAGCACCCAGCACCCCGAGCACTGAGCACCCAGCACCCTGAGCACTGAGCACCCAGCACCCGAGTACTGAGCACCCAGCACCCTGCGTACTGAGCACCCAGCACCCTGAGTACTGAGCACCCAGCACCCTGAGAACCGAGCACCCAGCACCCCGAGCACTGAGCACCCAGCACCCCGAGTACTGAGCACCCAGCACCCTGAGTACTGAGCACCCAGCACCCTGAGCACTGAGCACCCAGCACCCTGAGTAGTGAGCACCCAGCACCCCGAGCACTGAGCACCCAGCACCCTGAGTAGTGAGCACCCAACATACTGAGCACCGAGCACCCCGAGCACTGAGCACCCAGCACCCTGAGTACTGAGCACCGAGCACCCCGAGCACTGAACACCCAGCACCCTGAGTACTGAGCTCCGAGGACCCCGAGCACTGAGCACCCAGCGCCCCGAGCACCCAGCACCCTGACTACTGAGCACCCAGCACCCTCAGCAATGAGCACCCCGAGCACTGAGCACCCAGCACCCTGAGCACTGAACACACAGCACCCTGAGTACTGAGCACCTCGAGCACTGAGCACCCAGCACCCTGAGCACTGAGTACCCAGCACACTGAGCACTGAGCACCCAGCACCCTGAGCACTGAGCACACAGCACCCTGAGCACTGAGCACCCAGCACCCTGAGTACTGAACACTGAGCACCCAGCACCCCGAGCACTGAGCACCCAGCACCCTGAGTACTGAGCACTGAGCACCCAGCACCCCGAACACTGAGCACCCAGCACCCTGAGCACTGAGCACCCAGCACCCGAGTACTGAGCACCCAGCACCCTGAGTACTGAGCACCCAGCACCCTGAGTACTGAGCACCCAGCACCCCGAGTACTGAGCACCCAGCACCCTGAGTACTGAGCACCCAGCATCCTGAGCACTGAGCACCAAGCACCCCGAGCACTGAGCACCCAGCACCCTGAGTACTGAGCACCCAGCACCCTGAGCACTGAGCACCCAGCACCCCGAGCACTGAGCACCCAGCACCCTGAGTACTGAGCACCCAGCACCCTGAGCACTGAGCACCCAGCACCCTGAGTAGTGAGCACCCAACGTACTGAGCACCGAGCACCCAGCACCCCGAGCACTGAGCACTGAGCACCCAGCACCCCGAGTACTGAGCACCCAGCACCCTGAGCACTGAGCACCCAGCACCCCGAGCACTGAGCACCCAGCACCCCGAGCACTGAGCACCCAGCACCCTGAGTACTGAGCACCCAGCACCCTGAGCACTGAGCACCCAGCACCCTGAGTAGTGAGCACCCAACGTACTGAGCACTGAGCACCCCGAGCACTGAGCACCCAGCACCCTGAGTACTGAGCACCGAGCACCCCGAGCACTGAGCACCCAGCACCCTGAGTACTGAGCTCCGAGGACCCCGAGCACTGAGCACCCAGCGCCCCGAGCACCGAACACCCTGAGCACTGAGCACCCAGCACCCTGACTCCTGAGCACCCAGCACCCTGAGCAATGAGCAACCTGAGTACTGAGCACCCAGCACCTTGAGCACTGAGCACCGAGCACCCCGAGCACTGAGCACCCAGCACCCTGAGCACTGAACACACAGCACCCTGAGTACTGAGCACCTCGAGCACTGAGCACCCAGCACCCTGAGCACTGAGTACCCAGCACCCTTAGCACTGAGCACACAGCACCCTGAGCACTGAGCACACAGCACCCTGAGCACTGAGCACCCAGCACCCTGAGTACTGAGCACTGAGCACCCAGCACACCGAGCACTGAGCACCCAGCACCCTGAGTACTGAGCACTGAGCACCCAGCACCCCAAACACTGAGCACCCAGCACCCTGAGCACTGAGCACCCAGCACCCGAGTACTGAGCACCCAGCACCCTGAGTACTGAGCACCCAGCACCCTGAGTACTGAGCACCCAGCACCCCGAGTACTGAGCACCCAGCACCCTGAGTACTGAGCACCCAGCATCCAGAGCACTGAGCACCCAGCACCCCGAGCACTGAGCACCCAGCACCCTGAGTACTGAGCACCCAGCGCCCCGAGCACTGAGCACCCAGCACCCTGAGCACTGAGCACCCAGCACCCTGAGTACTGAACACCCAGCACCCTGAGTACTGAACACCCAGCACCCTGAGCACTGAGCACTGAGCACCCTGAGCACTGAGCACTGAGCACCCAGCACCCCGAGTACTGAGCACCCAGCACCCTGAGCACTGAGCACCCAGCACCCTGAGTACTGAGCACCGAGCACCCCGAGCACTGAACACCCAGCACCCTGAGTACTGAGCTCCGAGGACCCCGAGCACTGAGCACCCAGCGCCCCGAGCACCGAGCACCCTGAGCACTGAGCACCCAGCACCCTGACTACTGAGCACCCAGCACCCTGAGCAATGAGCAACCTGAGTACTGAGCACCCAGCACCTTGAGCACTGAGCACTGAGCACCCCGAGCACTGAGCACCCAGCACCCTGAGCACTGAACACACAGCACCCTGAGTACTGAGCACCTCGAGCACTGAGCACCCAGCACCCTGAGCACTGAGTACCCAGCACCCTGAGCACTGAGCACCCAGCACCCTGAGCACTGAGCACACAGCACCCTGAGCACTGAGCACCCAGCACCCTGAGTACTGAGCACTGAGCACCCAGCACCCCGAGCACTGAGCACCCAGCACCCTGAGTACTGAGCACTGAGCACCCAGCACCCCGAACACTGAGCACCCAGCACCCTGAGCACTGAGCACCCAGCACCCGAGTATTGAGCACCCAGCACCCTGAGTACTGAGCACCCAGCACCCTGAGTACTGAGCACCCAGCATCCCGAGTACTGAGCACCCAGCACCCTGAGTACTGAGCACCCAGCATCCTGAGCACTGAGCACCCAGCACCCCGAGCACTGAGCACCCAGCACCCTGATTACTGAGCATCCAGCGCCCCGAGCACTGAGCACCCAGCACCCTGAGCACTGAGCAACCAGCACCCTGAGTACTGAGCACCCAGCACCCTGAGTACTGAACACCCAGCACCCTGAGCACTGAGCACTGAGCACCCTGAGCACTGAGTACTGAGCACTGAGCACCCTGAGCACTGAGCACCCAGCACCCCGAGTACTGAGCACCCAGCACCCCGAGCACTGAGCACCCAGCGCCCCGAGCACTGAGCACCCAGCACCCCGAGCACTGAGCACTGAGCACCCAGCACCCCGAGTACTGAGCAGTGAGCACCCTGAGCACTGAACACCCAGCACCCCGAGTACTGAGCACTGAGCACCCTGAGTACTGAGCAACCAGCACCCTGAGCACTGAGTACCCAGCACCCTGAGGACTGAGCACCCAGCACACTGAGCACTGAGCACCCAGCACCCTGAGCACTGAGCACCCAGCACCCTGAGTACTGATCACTGAGCACCCAGCACCCCGAGCACTGAGCACCCAGCACCCTGAGTACAGAGCACTGAGCACCCAGCACCCCGAGCACTGAGCACCCAGCACCCTGAGCACTGAGCACCCAGCACCCGAGTACTGAGCACCCAGCACCCTGAGTACTGAGCACCCAGCACCCTGAGTACTGAGAACCCAGAACCCTGAGCACTGAGCACCCAGCCCCCCGAGCACTGAGCACCCAGCACCCTGAGTACTGAGCACCCAGCATCCTGAGAACTGAGCAACCAGCACCCTGAGCTCTGAGCACCCAGCACCCTGAGCACTGAGCACCCAGCACACTGAGTAGTGAGCACCCAACGTACTGAGCACCGAGCACCCCGAGCACTGTGCACCCAGCACCCTGAGTACTGATCACCGAGTACCCTGAGCACTGAGCACCCAGCACCCTGAGTACTGAGCTCCGAGCACCAGGAGCACTGAGCACCGAGCACCCTGTGCACTGAGTACCCAGCACCCTGAGTACTGAGCACTCAGCACCCTGAGCACTGAGCACCGAGCACCCTGAGTACTGAGCACCGAGCACCCTGAGCACTGAGAACCCAGCACCCTGAGTACTGAGCTCCGAGCACCCCGAGCACTGAGCACCCAGCACCCTGAGTACTGAGCACCCTGCACCCTGAGCAATGAGCACCCTGAGTACTGAGCACCCAGCACCTTGAGCACTGAGCACCCAGCACCCTGAGCACTGAACACACAGCACCCTGAGTACTGAGCACCTCGAGCACTGAGCATCCAGCACCCTGAGTACTGAGCACCGAGCACCCCGAGCACTGAGAACCCAGCACCGCGAACACTCAGCACATAGCACCCCGAGCACTGAGCACCCAGCACCCTGAGTACTGAGCACCCAGCACCCTGAGTACTGAGCACCCAGCACCCTGAGCACTGAGTACCCAACACCCTGAGCACTGAGCACCCAGCACCCTGAGCACTGAGCACACAGCACCCTGAGCACTGAGCACCCAGCACCCTGAGTACTGAGCACTGAGCTCCCAGCACCCCGAGCAGTGAGCAGCCAGCACCCTGAGTACTGAGCACCGAGCACCCCGAGCAATGAGCACCCAGCACCCTGAGTACTGAGCTCCGAGCACTCCGAGGACTGAGCACCCTGAGCACTGAGCACCGAGCACCCTGAGCACTGAGTACCCAGCACCCTGAGCGCTGAGCACCCAGCGCCCTGAGCACTGAGCACCCAGCACCCTGAGCACTGAGCACCCAGCACCCTGAGTACTGAGCACTGAGCACCCAGCACCCCGAGCACTGAGCACCCAGCACCCCGAGTACTGAGCACTGAGCACCCTGAGTACTGAGCACCCAGCACCCTGAGCACTGAGTACCCAGCACCCTTAGCACTGAGCACCCAGCACCCTGAGCACTGAGCACCCAGCACCCTGAGCACTGAGCACCCAGCACCCTGAGTACTGAGCACTGAGCACCCAGCACCCTGAGCACTGAGCACCCAGCACCCGAGTACTGAGCACACAGCACCCTGAGTACTGAGCACCCAGCACCCTGAGCACTGAGCACCCAGAACCCCGAGCACTGAGCACCCAGCACCCTGAGTACTGAGCACCCAGCACCCTGAGCACTGAGCACCCAGCACCCCGAGCACTGTGCACCCAGCACCCTGAGTACTGAGCACCCAGCACCCTGAGCACTGAGCACCCAGCACCCTGAGCACTGAGCACGGAGCACCCTGAGCACTGAGCACTGAGCACCCTGATCACTGAGTACTGAGCACCCAGCAGCCCAAGCACTGAGCACCCTGAGTATTGAGCACCCAGCACCCTGAGTACTGAGCAGCCAGCATCCTGAGTACTGAGCAACGAGCACCCTGAGTACAGAGCACCCAGCACCCCGAGCACTGAGCACCCAGCACCCTGAGGACTGAGCACCCAGCACCCTGAGCACTGAGCACCCTGAGTACTGAGCACTGAGCACCCTGAGTACTGAGCAACCAGCACCCTGAGCAATGAGCACCGAGCACCCTGAGCACTTAGCACCCAGCACCCTGAGCACTGAGCACCCAGCACCCTGAGTAGTGAGCACCCAACGTACTGAGCACTGAGCACCCCAAGCACTGAGCACCCAGCACCCTGAGTACTGAGCACCCAGCACCCCGAGCACTGAGCACCCAGCACCCTGAGCACTGAGCACCCAGCACCCTGAGCACTGATCACCTAGCACCCTGAGCACTGAGCACCCAGCACCCTGAGTACTGAGCACCCAGCACCCTGAGTACTGAGCACCCAGCACCCCGAGCACTGAGCACCCAGCACCCTGAGTACTGAGCACCCAGCACCCTGTGCACTGAGCACCGAGCACCCTGAGCACTGAGCACCCAGCACCCTGAGGACTGAGCACCCAGCACCCTGAGCACTGAGCACCCTGAGTACTGAGCACTGAGCACCCTGAGTACTGAGCACTGAACACCCTGAGTACTGAGCAACCAGCACCCTGAGTACTGAGCACCCAGCACCCCGAGCACTGAGCACCCAGCACCCTGAGCACTGAGCACCCAGCACCCTGAGCACTGATCACCCAGCACACTGAGCACTGAGCACCCAGCACCCTGAGTCCTGAGCACCCAGCACCCTGAGTACTGAGCACTCAGCACCCTGAGTACTGAGCACCGAGCACCCCGAGCACTGAGCACCCAGCACCCTGAGCACTGAGCACCCTGAGGACTGAGCACCCAGCACCCTGAGCACTGAGCAACCAGCACCCTGAGTACTGAGCACCGATCATCCTGAGCACTGAGCTCCCAGAACCCAAAGCACCCTCAGTACTGAGCACCCAGCACCCGGAGCACTGAGCACCCAGCACCATGAGTACTGAGCACTCTGAGTACTGAGCACCGATCACCCTGAGCACTGAGCTCCCAGCACCCTGAGTACTGAGCACCCAGCACCCTGAGCAATGAGCACCCAGGAACCTGAGCACTGAGCACCCAGCACCCTGAGTACTGAGCACTGAGCACCCAGCACCCCGAGCACTGAGCACCCAGCACCCTGAGTACTGAGCACTGAGCACCCAGCACCCCGAGCACTGAGCACCCAGCACCCTGAGTACTGAGCACCGAGCACCCCGAGCACTGAACACCCAGCACCCCGAGTACTGAGCTCCGAGGACCCCGAGCCCTGAGCACCCAGCGCCCCGAGCACCGAGCACCCTGAGCACTGAGCACCCAGCACCCTGACTACTGAGCACCCAGCACCCTGAGCAATGAGCAACCTGAGTACTGAGCACCCAGCACCTTGAGCACTGAGCACCGAGCACCCCGAGCACTGAGCCCCCAGCACCCTGAGCACTGAACACACAGCACCCTGAGTACTGAGCACCTCGAGCACTGAGCACCCAGCACCCTGAGCACTGAGTACCCAGCACCCTGAGCACTGAGCACCCAGCACCCTGAGCACTGAGCACACAGCACCCTGAGCACTGAGCACCCAGCACCCTGAGTACTGAGCACTGAGCACCCAGCACCCCGAGCACTGAGCACCCAGCACCCTGAGTACTGAGCACTGAGCACCCAGCACCCCGAACACTGAGCACCCAGCACCCTGAGCACTGAGCACCCAGCACCCGAGTACTGAGCACCCAGCACCCTGAGTACTGAGCACCCAGCACCCTGAGTACTGAGCACCCAGCATCCCGAGTACTGAGCACCCAGCACCCTGAGTACTGAGCACCCAGCATCCTGAGCACTGAGCACCCAGCACCCCGAGCACTGAGCACCCAGCACCCTGAGTACTGAGCACCCAGCGCCCCGAGCACTGAGCACCCAGCACCCTGAGCACTGAGCACCCAGCACCCTGAGTACTGAGCACCCAGCACCCTGAGTACTGAACACCCAGCACCCTGAGCACTGAGCACTGAGCACCCTGAGCACTGAGTACTGAGCACTGAGCACCCTGAGCACTGAGCACCCAGCACCCCGAGTACTGAGCACCCAGCAACCCGAGCACTGAGCACCCAGCGCCCCGAGCACTGAGCACCCAGCACCCCGAGCACTGAGCACTGAGCACCCTGAGCACTGAACACCCAGCACCCCGAGTACTGAGCACTGAGCACCCTGAGTACTGAGCAACCAGCACCCTGAGCACTGAGTACGCAGCACCCTGAGGACTGAGCACCCAGCACACTGAGCACTGAGCACCCAGCACCCTGAGCACTGAGCACCCAGCACCCTGAGTACTGATCACTGAGCACCCAGCACCCCGAGCACTGAGCACCCAGCACCCTGAGTACTGAGCACTGAGCACCCAGCACCCCGAGCACTGAGCACCCAGCACCCTGAGCACTGAGCACCCAGCACCTGAGTACTGAGCACCCAGCACCCTGAGTACTGAGCACCCAGCACCCTGAGTACTGAGCACCCAGCACCCTGAGTACTGAGCACCCAGCACCCTGAGCACTGAGCAACCAGCACCCTGAGCTCTGAGCATCCAGCACCCTGAGCACTGTGCACCCAGCACCCTGAGTAGTGAGCACCCAACGTACTGAGCACCGAGCACCCCGAGCACTGTGCACCCAGCACCCTGAGTACTGATCACCGAGTACCCTGAGCACTGAGCACCCAGCACCCTGAGTACTGAGCTCCGAGCACCCCGAGCACTGAGCACCGAGCACCCTGTGCACTGAGTACCCAGCACCCTGAGTACTGAGCACTCAGCACCCTGAGCACTGAGCACCGAGCACCCTGAGAACTGAGCACCGAGCACCCTGAGCACTGAGAACCCAGCACCCTGAGTACTGAGCTCCGAGCACCCCGAGCACTGAGCACCCAGCACCCTGAGTACTGAGCACCCTGCACCCTGAGCAATGAGCACCCTGAGTACTGAGCACCCAGCACCTTGAGCACTGAGCACCCATCACCCTGAGCACTGAACACACAGCACCCTGAGTACTGAGAACCTCGAGCACTGAGCATCCAGCACCCTGAGTACTGAGCACCGAGCACCCCGAGCACTGAGAACCCAGCACCGCGAGCACTGAGCACATAGCACCCCGAGCACTGAGCACCCAGCACCCTGAGTACTGAGCACCCAGCACCCTGAGTACTGAGCACCCAGCACCCTGAGCACTGAGTACCCAACACCCTGAGCACTGAGCACCCAGCACCCTGAGCACTGAGCACACAGCACCCTGAGCACTGAGCACCCTGAGCACTGAGCACCCAGCACCCTGAGTACTGAGCACTGAGCACCCAGCACCCCGAGCACTGAGCACCCAGCACCCCGAGTACTGAGCACCTAGCACCCTGAGTACTGAGCACCCAGCACCCTGAGCACTGAGTACCCAGCACCCTTAGCACTGAGCACCCAGCACCCTGAGCACTGAGCACCCAGCACCCTGAGCACTGAGCACCCAGCACCCTGAGTACTGAGCACTGAGCACCCAGCACCCCGATCACTGAGCACCCAGCACCCTGAGTACTGAGCACTGAGCACCCAGCACCCCGAGCACTGAGCACCCAGCACCCTGAGCACTGAGCACCCAGCACCCGAGTACTGAGCACACAGCACCCTGAGTACTGAGCACCCAGCACCCTGAGCACTGAGCACCCAGCACCCTGAGTACTGAGCACCCAGCACCCAGAGCACTGAGCACCCAGCACCCCGAGCACTGTGCACCCAGCACCCTGAGTACTGAGCACCCAGCACCCTGAGCACTGAGCAACCAGCACCCTGAGCACTGAGCACGGAGCACCCTGAGCACTGAGCACTGAGCACCCTGATCACTGAGTACTGAGCACCGAGCACCCCGAGAACTGAGCACCCAGCACCCGGAGTACTGAGCACCCAGCAGCCCAAGCACTGAGCACCCTGAGTATTGAGCACCCAGCACCCTGAGTACTGAGCAGCCAGCATCCTGAGTACTGAGCAACGAGCACCCTGAGTACAGAGCACCTAGCACCCCGAGCACTGAGCACCCAGCACCCTGAGGACTGAGCACCCAGCACCCTGAGCACTGAGCACCCTGAGTACTGAGCACTGAGCACCCTGAGTACTGAGCACTGAGCACCCTGAGTACTGAGCAACCAGCACCCTGAGTACTGAGCACCCAGGACCCTGAGCAATGAGCAACGAGCACCCTGAGCACTGAGCACCCAGCACCCTGAGCACTGAGCACCCAGCACCCTGAGTAGTGAGCACCCAACGTACTGAGCACCGAGCACCCTGAGCACTGAGCACCCAGCACCCTGACTACTGAGCACCCAGCACCCTGAGCAATGAGCAACCTGAGTACTGAGCACCCAGCACCTTGAGCACTGAGCACCGAGCACCCCGAGCACTGAGCACCCAGCACCCTGAGCAGTGAACACACAGCACCCGGAGTACTGAGCACCTCGAGCACTGAGCACCCAGCACCCTGAGCACTGAGTACCCAGCACCCTGAGCACTGAGCACCCAGCACCCTGAGCACTGAGCACACAGCACCCTGAGCACTGAGCACCCAGCACCCTGAGTACTGAGCACTGAGCACCCAGCACCCCGAGCACTGAGCACCCAGCACCCTGAGTACTGAGCACTGAGCACCCAGCACCCCGAACACTGAGCACCCAGCACCCTGAGCACTGAGCACCCAGCACCCGAGTACTGAGCACCCAGCACCCTGAGTACTGAGCACCCAGCACCCTGAGTACTGAGCACCCAGCATCCCGAGTACTGAGCACCCAGCACCCTGAGTACTGAGCACCCAGCATCCTGAGCACTGAGCACCCAGCACCCCGAGCACTGAGCACCCAGCACCCTGATTACTGAGCACCCAGCGCCCCGAGCACTGAGCACCCAGCACCCTGAGCACTGAGCACCCAGCACCCTGAGTACTGAGCACCCAGCACCCTGAGTACTGAACTCCCAGCACCCTGAGCACTGAGCACTGAGCACCCTGAGCACTGAGTACTGAGCACTGAGCACCCTGAGCACTGAGCACCCAGCACCCCGAGTACTGAGCACCCAGCACCCCGAGCACTGAGCACCCAGCGCCCCGAGCACTGAGCACCCAGCACCCCGAGCACTGAGCACTGAGCACCCAGCACCCCGAGTACTGAGCAGTGAGCACCCTGAGCACTGAACACCCAGCACCCCGAGTACTGAGCACTGAGCACCCTGAGTACTGAGCAACCAGCACCCTGAGCACTGAGTACCCAGCACCCTGAGGACTGAGCACCCAGCAAACTGAGCACTGAGCACCCAGCACCCTGAGCACTGAGCACCCAGCACCCTGAGTACTGATCACTGAGCACCCAGCACCCCGAGCACTGAGCACCCAGCACCCTGAGTACTGAGCACTGAGCACCCAGCACCCCGAGCACTGAGCACCCAGCACCCTGAGCACTGAGCACCCAGCACCCGAGTACTGAGCACCCAGCACCCTGAGTACTGAGCACCCAGCACCCTGAGTACTGAGAACCCAGCACCCTGAGCACTGAGCACCCAGCCCCCCGAGCACTGAGCACCCAGCACCCTGAGTACTGAGCACCCAGCACCCTGAGCACTGAGCAACCAGCACCCTGAGCTCTGAGCACCCAGCACCCTGAGCACTGAGCACCCAGCACCCTGAGTAGTGAGCACCCAACGTACTGAGCACCGAGCACGCCGAGCACTGTGCACCCAGCACCCTGAGTACTGATCACCGAGTACCCTGAGCACTGAGCACCCAGCACCCTGAGTACTGAGCTCCGAGCACCCCGAGCACTGAGCACCGAGCACCCTGTGCACTGAGTACCCAGCACCCTGAGTACTGAGCACTCAGCACCCTGAGCACTGAGCACCGAGCACCCTGAGTACTGAGCACCGAGCACCCCGAGCACTGAGCACCCAGCACCCTGAGTACTGAGCACCCTGCACCCTGAGCAATGAGCACCCTGAGTACTGAGCACCCAGCACCTTGAGCACTGAGCACCCAGCACCCTGAGCACTGAACACACAGCACCCTGAGTACTGAGCTCCGAGCACCCCGAGCACTGAGCACCGAGCACCCCGAGCACTGAGAACCCAGCACCGCGAGCACTGAGCACATAGCACCCCGAGCACTGAGCACCCAGCACCCTGAGTACTGAGCACCCAGCACCCTGAGTACTGAGCACCCAGCACCCTGAGCACTGAGTACCCAACACCCTGAACACTGAGCACCCAGCACCCTGAGCACTGAGCACACAGCACCCTGAGCACTGAGCACCCAGCACCCTGAGTACTGAGCACTGAGCACCCAGCACCCCGAGCAGTGAGCAGCCAGCACCCTGAGTACTGAGCACCGAGCACCCCGAGCAATGAGCACCCAGCACCCTGAGTACTGAGCTCCGAGCACTCCGAGCACTGAGCACCCTGAGCACTGAGCACCGAGCACCCTGAGCACTGAGTACCCAGCACCCTGAGCACTGAGCACCCAGCGCCCTGAGCACTGAGCACCCAGCACCCTGAGCACTGAGCACCCAGCACCCTGAGTACTGAGCACTGAGCACCCAGCACCCCGAGCACTGAGCACCCAGCACCCCGAGTACTGAGCACTGAGCACCCTGAGTACTGAGCACCCAGCACCCTGAGCACTGAGTACCCAGCACCCTTAGCACTGAGCACCCAGCACCCTGAGCACTGAGCACCCAGCACCCTGAGCACTGAGCACCCAGCACCCTGAGTACTGAGCACTGAGCACCCAGCACCCCGATCACTGAGCACCCAGCACCCTGAGTACTGAGCACTGAGCACCCAGCACCCCGAGCACTGAGCACCCAGCACCCTGAGCACTGTGCACCCAGCACCCGAGTACTGAGCACACAGCACCCTGAGTACTGAGCACCCAGCACCCTGAGCACTGAGCACCCAGCACCCCGAGCACTGAGCACCCAGCACCTTGAGTACTGAGCACCCAGCACCCTGAGCACTGAGCACCCAGCACCCCGAGCACTGTGCACCCAGCACCCTGAGTACTGAGCACCCAGCACCCTGAGCACTGAGCACCCAGCACCCTGAGCACTGAGCACGGAGCACCCTGAGCACTGAGCACTGAGCACCCTGATCACTGAGTACTGAGCACCGAGCACCCCGAGAACTGAGCACCCAGCACCCGGAGTACTGAGCACCCAGCAGCCCAAGCACTGAGCACCCTGATTATTGAGCACCCAGCACCCTGAGTACTGAGCAGCCAGCATCCTGAGTACTGAGCAACGAGCACCCTGAGTACAGAGCACCCAGCACCCCGAGCACAGAGCACCCAGCACCCTGAGGACTAAGCACACAGCACCCTGATCACTGAGCACCCTGAGTACTGAGCACTGAGCACCCTGAGTACTGAGCACTGAGCACCCTGAGTACTGAGCAACCAGCACCCTGAGTACTGAGCACCCAGGACCCTGAGCAATGAGCACCGAGCACCCTGAGCACTGAGCACCCAGCACCCTGAGCACTGAGCACCCAGCACCCTGAGTAGTGAGCACCCAAGGTACTGAGCACCGAGCACCCCAAGCACTGAGCACCCAGCACCCTGAGTACTGAGCACCCAGCACCCCGAGCACTGAGCACCAAGCACCCTGAGCACTGAGCACCCAGCACCCTGAGCACTGATCACCTAGCACCCTGAGCACTGAGCACCCAGCACCCTGAGTACTGAGCACCCAGCACCCTGAGTACTGAGCACCCAGCACCTCGAGCACTGAGCACCCAGCACCCTGAGTACTGGGCACCCAGCACCCTGTGCACTGAGCACCGAGCACCCTGAGCACTGAGCACCCAGCACCCTGAGGACTGAGCACCCAGCACCCTGAGCACTGAGCACCCTGAGTACTGAGCACTGAGCACCCTGAGTACTGAGCACTGAACACCCTGAGTACTGAGCAACCAGCACCCTGAGTACTGAGCACCCAGCACCCTGAGCACTGAGCACCGAGCACCCTGAGCACTGAGCACCCAGCACCCTGAGCACTGAGCACCCAGCACTCTGAGTTGTGAGCACACAACGTACTGAGCACCGAGCACCCCGAGCACTGAGCACCCAGCACCCTGACTACTGAGCACCCAGCACCCCGAGCACTGAGCACCCAGCACCCTGAGCACTGAGCAACCAGCACCCTGAGCACTGATCACCCAGCACACTGAGCACTGAGCACCCAGCACCCTGAGTACTGAGCACCCAGCACCCTGAGTACTGAGCACTCAGCACCCTGAGTACTGAGCACCGAGCAACCCGAGCACTGAGCACCCAGGACCCTGAGCACTGAGCACCCTGAGGACTGAGCACCCAGCACCCTGAGCACTGAGCAACCAGCACCCTGAGTACTGAGCACCGATCATCCTGAGCACTGAGCACCCAGAACCCAAAGCACCCTCAGTACTGAGCACCCAGCACCCCGAGCACTGAGCACCCAGCACCATGAGTACTGAGCACTCTGAGTACTGAGCACCGATCACCCTGAGCACTGAGCTCCCAGCACCCTGAGTAGTGAGCACCCAGCACCCTGAGCAATGAGCACCAAGCACCCTGAGTACTGAGCACCCAGCACCCTGAGCACTGAGCAACCAGCACCCCGAGAATGAGCACCCAGCACCCCGAGTACTGAGCACCGAGCACCCTGAGCACTGAGTACCCAGCACCCTGAGTACTGATCACTCAGCACCCTCAGCACTGAGCACCGAGCACCCCGAGTACTGAGCACCCAGCACCCTGAGCACTGAGCACCCAGCACCCTGAGCACTGAGAACCCAGGAACCTGAGCACTGAGCACCCAGCAACCTGAGTACTGAGCACTGAGCACCCAGCACCCCGAGCACTGAGCACCCAGCACCCTGAGTACTGAGCACTGAGCACCCAGCACCCCGAGCACTGAGCACCCAGCACCCTGAGTACTGAGCACCGAGCACCCCGAGCACTGAACACCCAGCACCCTGAGTACTGAGCTCCGAGGACCCCGAGCACTGAGCACCCAGCGCCCCGAGCACCGAGCACCCTGAGCACTGAGCACCCAGCACCCTGACTACTGAGCACCCAGCACCCTGAGCAATGAGGAACCTGAGTACTGAGCTCCCAGCACCTTGAGCACTGAGCACCGAGCACCCCGAGCACTGAGCACCCAGCACCCTGAGCACTGAACACACAGCACCCTGAGTACTGAGCACCTCGAGCACTGAGCACCCAGCACCCTAAGCACTGAGTACCCAGCACCCTGAGCACTGAGCACCCAGCACCCTGAGCACTGAGCACACAGCACCCTGAGCACTGAGCACCCAGCACCCTGAGTACTGAGCACTGAGCACCCAGCACCCCGAGCACTGAGCACCCAGCACCCTGAGTACTGAGCTCTGAGCACCCAGCACCCCGAACACTGAGGACCCAGCACCCTGAGCACTGAGCACCCAGCACCCGAGTACTGAGCACCCAGCACCCTGAGTACTGAGCACCCAGCACCCTGAGTACTGAGCACCCAGCATCCCGAGTACTGAGCACCCAGCACCCTGAGTACTGAGCACCCAGCATCCTGAGCACTGAGCACCCAGCACCTCGAGCACTGAGCACCCAGCACCCTGAGTACTGAGCACCCAGCGCCCCGAGCACTGAGCACCCAGCACCCTGAGCACTGAGCACCCAGCACCCTGAGTACTGAGCACCCAGCACCCTGAGTACTGAACACCCAGCACCCTGAGCACTGAGCACTGAGCACCCTGAGCACTGAGTACTGAGCACTGAGCACCCTGAGCACTGAGCACCC
Organism: Microtus oregoni; assembly: GCF_018167655.1. NCBI lineage: Eukaryota > Metazoa > Chordata > Mammalia > Rodentia > Cricetidae > Microtus > Microtus oregoni. The sequence goes on along the minus strand of NW_024544050.1, from coordinate 38,627 downwards.
AGCACCCCGAGTACTGAGCACCCAGCACCCCGAGCACTGAGCACCCAGCGCCCCGAGCACTGAGCACCCAGCACCCCGAGCACTGAGCACTGAGCACCCAGCACCCCGAGTACTGAGCAGTGAGCACCCTGAGCACTGAGCACCCAGCACCCTGAGTAGTGAGCACCCAACGTACTGAGCACCGAGCACCCCGAGCACTGTGCACCCAGCACCCTGAGTACTGAGCACTCAGCACCCTGAGCACTGAGCACCGAGCACCCTGAGCACTGAGCACACAGCACCCTGAGCACTGAGCACCCTGAGTACTGAGCACCCAGCACCTTGAGCACTGAGCACCCAGCACCCTGAGCACTGAACACACAGCACCCTGAGTACTGAGCACCTCGAGCACTGAGCATCCAGCACCCTGAGTACTGAGCACCGAGCACCCCGAGCACTGAGAACCCAGCACCCTGAGTACTGAGCACCCAGCACCCTGAGTACTGAGCACCCAGCACCCTGAGCACTGAGTACCCAACACCCTGAGCACTGAGCACCCAGCACCCTGAGCACTGAGCACACAGCACCCTGAACACTGAGCACCCAGCACCCTGAGTACTGAGCACTGAGCACCCAGCACCCCGAGCAGTGAGCAGCCAGCACCCTGAGTACTGAGCACCGAGCACCCCGAGCAATGAGCACCCAGCACCCTGAGTACTGAGCTCCGAGCACTCCGAGCACTGAGCACCCTGAGCACTGAGCACCGAGCACACTGAGCACTGAGTACCCAGCACCCTGAGCGCTGAGCACCCAGCGCCCTGAGCACTGAGCACCCAGCACCCTGAGCACTGAGCACCCAGCTCCCTGAGTACTGAGCACTGAGCACCCAGCACCAAGAGCACTGAGCACCCAGCACACCGAGTACTGAGCACTGAGCACCCTGAGTACTGAGCACCCAGCACCCTGAGCACTGAGCACCCAGCACCCTGAGCACTGAGCACCCAGCACCCTGAGTACTGAGCACTGAGCACCCAGCACCCCGATCACTGAACACCCAGCACCCTGAGTACTGAGCACTGAGCACCCAGCACCCCGAGCACTGAGCACCCAGCACCCTGAGCACTGAGCACCCAGCACCCGAGTACTGAACACACAGCACCCTGAGTACTGAGCACCCAGCACCCTGAGCACTGAGCACCCAGCACCCCGAGCACTGAGCACCCAGCACCCTGAGTACTGAGCACCCAGCACCCTGAGCACTGAGCACCCAGCACCCCGAGCACTGTGCACCCAGCACCCTGAGTACTGAGCACCCAGCACCCTGAGCACTGAGCACCCAGCACCCTGAGCACTGAGCACGGAGCACCCTGAGCACTGAGCACTGAGCACCCTGATCACTGAGTACTGAGCACCGAGCACCCCGAGAACTGAGCAAGCAGCACCCGTTGTACTGAGCACCCAGCAGCCCAAGCACTGAGCACCCTGAGTATTGAGCACCCAGCACCCTGAGTACTGAGCAGCCAGCCTCCTGGGTACTGAGCAACGAGCACCCTGAGTACAGAGCACCCAGCACCCCGAGCACTGAGCACCCAGCACCCTGAGGACTGAGCACCCAGCACCCTGAGCACTGAGCACCCTGAGTACTGAGCACTGAGCACCCTGAGTACTGAGCACTGAGCACCCTGAGTACTGAGCAACCAGCACCCTGAGCAATGAGCACCGAGCACCCTGAGCACTGAGCACCCAGCACCCTGAGCACTGAGCACCCAGCACCCTGAGTAGTGAGCACCCAACGTACTGAGCACCGAGCACCCCAAGCACTGAGCACCCAGCACCCTGAGTACTGAGCACCCAGCAACCCGAGCACTGAGCACCCAGCACCCTGAGCACTGAGCACCCAGCACCCTGAGCACTGATCACCTAGCACCCTGAGCACTGAGCACCCAGCACCCTGAGTACTGAGCACCCAGCACCCCGAGGACTGAGCACCCAGCACCCTGAGTACTGAGCACCCAGCACCCTGTGCACTGAGCACCGAGCACCCTGAGCACTGAGCACCCAGCACCCTGAGGACTGAGCACCCAGCATCCTGAGCACTGAGCACCCTGAGTACTGAGCACTGAGCACCCTGAGTACTGAGCACTGAACACCCTGAGTACTGAGCAACCAGCACCCTGAGTACTGAGCACCCAGCACCCTGAGCACTGAGCACCGAGCACCCTGAGCACTGAGCACCCAGCACCCTGAGCACTTAGCACCCAGCACTCTGAGTTGTGAGCAACCAACGTACTGAGCACCGAGCACCCCGAGCACTGAGCACCCAGCACCCTGACTACTGAGCACCCAGCACCCCGAGCACTGAGCACCCAGCACCCTGAGCACTGAGCACCCAGCACCCTGAGCACTGATCACCCAGCACACTGAGCACTGAGCACCCAGCACCCTGAGTCCTGAGCACCCAGCACCCTGAGTACTGAGCACTCAGCACCCTGAGTACTGAGCACCGAGCACCCCGAGCACTGAGCACCCAGCACCCTGAGCACTGAGCACCCTGAGGACTGAGCACCCAGCACCCTGAGTACTGAGCACCCAGCACCCTGAGCAATGAGCACCCAGGAACCTGAGCACTGAGCACCCAGCACCCTGAGTACTGAGCACTGAGCACCCAGCACCCCGAGCACTGAGCACCCTGCACCCTGAGTACTGAGCACTGAGCACCCAGCACCCCGAGCACTGAGCACCCAGCACCCTGAGTACTGAGCACCGAGCACCCCGAGCACTGAACACCCAGCACCCTGAGTACTGAGCTCCGAGGACCCCGAGCACTGAGCACCCATCGCCCCGAGCACCGAGCACCCTGAGCACTGAGCACCCAGCACCCTGAGCACTGAGCACCCAGCACCCTGAGTACTGAGCACTGAGCACCCAGCACCCCGAGCACTGAGCACCCAGCACCCTGAGTACTGAGCACTGAGCACCCAGCACCCCGAACACTGAGCACCCAGCACCCTGAGCACTGAGCACCCAGCACCCGAGTACTGAGCACCCAGCACCCTGAGTACTGAGCACCCAGCACCCTGAGTACTGAGCACCCAGCATCCCGAGTACTGAGCACCCAGCACCCTGAGTACTGAGCACCCAGCATCCTGAGCACTGAGCACCCAGCACCCCGAGCACTGAGCACCCAGCACCCTGAGTACTGAGCACCCAGCGCCCCGAGCACTGAGCACCCAGCACCCTGAGCACTGAGCACCCAGCACCCTGAGTACTGAGCACCCAGCACCCTGAGTCCTGAACACCCAGCACCCTGAGCACTGAGCACTGAGCACCCTGAGCACTGAGTACTGAGCACTGAGCACCCTGAGCACTGAGCACCCAGCACCCCGAGTACTGAGCACCCAGCACCCCGAGCACTGAGCACCCAGCGCACCGAGCACTGAGCACCCAGCACCCCGAGCACTGAGCACTGAGCACCCAGCACCCCGAGTACTGAGCAGTGAGCACCCTGAGCACTGAACACCCAGCACCCCGAGTACTGAGCACTGAGCACCCTGAGTACTGAGCAACCAGCACCCTGAGCACTGAGTACCCAGCACCCTGAGGATTGAGCACCCAGCACACTGAGCACTGAGCACCCAGCACCCTGAGCACTGAGCACCCAGCACCCTGAGTACTGATCACTGAGCACCCAGCACCCCGAGCACTGAGCACCCAGCACCCTGAGTACTGAGCACTGAGCACCCAGCACCCCGAGCACTGAGCACCCAGCACCCTGAGCACTGAGCACCCAGCACCCGAGTACTGAGCACTCAGCACCCTGAGTACTGAGCACCCAGCACCCTGAGTACTGAGAACCCAGCACCCTGAGCACTGAGCACCCAGCACCCCGAGCACTGAGCACCCAGCACCCTGAGTACTGAGCACCCAGCACCCTGAGCACTGAGCAACCAGCACCCTGAGCTCTGAGCATCCAGCACCCTGAGCACTGAGCACCCAGCACCCTGAGTAGTGAGCACCCAACGTACTGAGCACCGAGCACCCCGAGCACTGTGCACCCAGCACCCTGAGTACTGATCACCGAGTACCCTGAGCACTGAGCACCCAGCACCCTGAGTACTGAGCTCTGAGCACCCCGAGCACTGAGCACCGTGCAACCTGTGCACTGAGTACCCAGCACCCTGAGTACTGAGCACTCAGCACCCTGAGCACTGAGCACCGAGCACCCTGAGTACTGAGCACCGAGCACCCTGAGCACTGAGAACCCAGCACCCTGAGTACTGAGCTCCGAGCACCCCGAGCACTGAGCACCCGGCACCCTGAGTACTGAGCACCCTGCACCCTGAGCAATGAGCACCCTGAGTACTGAGCACCCAGCACCTTGAGCACTGAGCACCCATCACCCTGAGCACTGAACACACAGCACCCTGAGTACTGAGAACCTCGAGCACTGAGCATCCAGCACCCTGAGTACTGAGCACCGAGCACCCCGAGCACTGAGAACCCAGCACCGCGAGCACTGAGCACATAGCACCCCGAGCACTGAGCACCGAGCACCCTGAGTACTGAGCACCCATCACCCTGAGTACTGAGCACCCAGCACCCTGAGCACTGAGTACCCAACACCCCGAGCACTGAACACCCAGCACCCTGAGTACTGAGCTCCGAGGACCCCGAGCACTGAGCACCCAGCGCCCCGAGCACCGAGCACCCTGAGCACTGAGCACCCAGCACCCTGACTACTGAGCACCCAGCACCCTGAGCAATGAGGAACCTGAGTACTGAGCTCCCAGCACCTTGAGCACTGAGCACCGAGCACCCCGAGCACTGAGCACCCAGCACCCTGAGCACTGAACACACAGCACCCTGAGTACTGAGCACCTCGAGCACTGAGCACCCAGCACCCTAAGCACTGAGTACCCAGCACCCTGAGCACTGAGCACCCAGCACCCTGAGCACTGAGCACACAGCACCCTGAGCACTGAGCACCCAGCACCCTGAGTACTGAGCACTGAGCACCCAGCACCCCGAGCACTGAGCACCCAGCACCCTGAGTACTGAGCTCTGAGCACCCAGCACCCCGAACACTGAGGACCCAGCACCCTGAGCACTGAGCACCCAGCACCCGAGTACTGAGCACCCAGCACCCTGAGTACTGAGCACCCAGCACCCTGAGTACTGAGCACCCAGCATCCCGAGTACTGAGCACCCAGCACCCTGAGTACTGAGCACCCAGCATCCTGAGCACTGAGCACCCAGCACCTCGAGCACTGAGCACCCAGCACCCTGAGTACTGAGCACCCAGCGCCCCGAGCACTGAGCACCCAGCACCCTGAGCACTGAGCACCCAGCACCCTGAGTACTGAGCACCCAGCACCCTGAGTACTGAACACCCAGCACCCTGAGCACTGAGCACTGAGCACCCTGAGCACTGAGTACTGAGCACTGAGCACCCTGAGCACTGAGCACCCAGCACCCCGAGTACTGAGCACCCAGCACCCCGAGCACTGAGCACCCAGCGCCCCGAGCACTGAGCACCCAGCACCCCGAGCACTGAGCACTGAGCACCCAGCACCCCGAGTACTGAGCAGTGAGCACCCTGAGCACTGAGCACCCAGCACCCTGAGTAGTGAGCACCCAACGTACTGAGCACCGAGCACCCCGAGCACTGTGCACCCAGCACCCTGAGTACTGAGCACTCAGCACCCTGAGCACTGAGCACCGAGCACCCTGAGCACTGAGCACACAGCACCCTGAGCACTGAGCACCCTGAGTACTGAGCACCCAGCACCTTGAGCACTGAGCACCCAGCACCCTGAGCACTGAACACACAGCACCCTGAGTACTGAGCACCTCGAGCACTGAGCATCCAGCACCCTGAGTACTGAGCACCGAGCACCCCGAGCACTGAGAACCCAGCACCCTGAGTACTGAGCACCCAGCACCCTGAGTACTGAGCACCCAGCACCCTGAGCACTGAGTACCCAACACCCTGAGCACTGAGCACCCAGCACCCTGAGCACTGAGCACACAGCACCCTGAACACTGAGCACCCAGCACCCTGAGTACTGAGCACTGAGCACCCAGCACCCCGAGCAGTGAGCAGCCAGCACCCTGAGTACTGAGCACCGAGCACCCCGAGCAATGAGCACCCAGCACCCTGAGTACTGAGCTCCGAGCACTCCGAGCACTGAGCACCCTGAGCACTGAGCACCGAGCACACTGAGCACTGAGTACCCAGCACCCTGAGCGCTGAGCACCCAGCGCCCTGAGCACTGAGCACCCAGCACCCTGAGCACTGAGCACCCAGCTCCCTGAGTACTGAGCACTGAGCACCCAGCACCAAGAGCACTGAGCACCCAGCACACCGAGTACTGAGCACTGAGCACCCTGAGTACTGAGCACCCAGCACCCTGAGCACTGAGCACCCAGCACCCTGAGCACTGAGCACCCAGCACCCTGAGTACTGAGCACTGAGCACCCAGCACCCCGATCACTGAACACCCAGCACCCTGAGTACTGAGCACTGAGCACCCAGCACCCCGAGCACTGAGCACCCAGCACCCTGAGCACTGAGCACCCAGCACCCGAGTACTGAACACACAGCACCCTGAGTACTGAGCACCCAGCACCCTGAGCACTGAGCACCCAGCACCCCGAGCACTGAGCACCCAGCACCCTGAGTACTGAGCACCCAGCACCCTGAGCACTGAGCACCCAGCACCCCGAGCACTGTGCACCCAGCACCCTGAGTACTGAGCACCCAGCACCCTGAGCACTGAGCACCCAGCACCCTGAGCACTGAGCACGGAGCACCCTGAGCACTGAGCACTGAGCACCCTGATCACTGAGTACTGAGCACCGAGCACCCCGAGAACTGAGCAAGCAGCACCCGTTGTACTGAGCACCCAGCAGCCCAAGCACTGAGCACCCTGAGTATTGAGCACCCAGCACCCTGAGTACTGAGCAGCCAGCCTCCTGGGTACTGAGCAACGAGCACCCTGAGTACAGAGCACCCAGCACCCCGAGCACTGAGCACCCAGCACCCTGAGGACTGAGCACCCAGCACCCTGAGCACTGAGCACCCTGAGTACTGAGCACTGAGCACCCTGAGTACTGAGCACTGAGCACCCTGAGTACTGAGCAACCAGCACCCTGAGCAATGAGCACCGAGCACCCTGAGCACTGAGCACCCAGCACCCTGAGCACTGAGCACCCAGCACCCTGAGTAGTGAGCACCCAACGTACTGAGCACCGAGCACCCCAAGCACTGAGCACCCAGCACCCTGAGTACTGAGCACCCAGCAACCCGAGCACTGAGCACCCAGCACCCTGAGCACTGAGCACCCAGCACCCTGAGCACTGATCACCTAGCACCCTGAGCACTGAGCACCCAGCACCCTGAGTACTGAGCACCCAGCACCCCGAGGACTGAGCACCCAGCACCCTGAGTACTGAGCACCCAGCACCCTGTGCACTGAGCACCGAGCACCCTGAGCACTGAGCACCCAGCACCCTGAGGACTGAGCACCCAGCATCCTGAGCACTGAGCACCCTGAGTACTGAGCACTGAGCACCCTGAGTACTGAGCACTGAACACCCTGAGTACTGAGCAACCAGCACCCTGAGTACTGAGCACCCAGCACCCTGAGCACTGAGCACCGAGCACCCTGAGCACTGAGCACCCAGCACCCTGAGCACTTAGCACCCAGCACTCTGAGTTGTGAGCAACCAACGTACTGAGCACCGAGCACCCCGAGCACTGAGCACCCAGCACCCTGACTACTGAGCACCCAGCACCCCGAGCACTGAGCACCCAGCACCCTGAGCACTGAGCACCCAGCACCCTGAGCACTGATCACCCAGCACACTGAGCACTGAGCACCCAGCACCCTGAGTCCTGAGCACCCAGCACCCTGAGTACTGAGCACTCAGCACCCTGAGTACTGAGCACCGAGCACCCCGAGCACTGAGCACCCAGCACCCTGAGCACTGAGCACCCTGAGGACTGAGCACCCAGCACCCTGAGTACTGAGCACCCAGCACCCTGAGCAATGAGCACCCAGGAACCTGAGCACTGAGCACCCAGCACCCTGAGTACTGAGCACTGAGCACCCAGCACCCCGAGCACTGAGCACCCTGCACCCTGAGTACTGAGCACTGAGCACCCAGCACCCCGAGCACTGAGCACCCAGCACCCTGAGTACTGAGCACCGAGCACCCCGAGCACTGAACACCCAGCACCCTGAGTACTGAGCACTGAGCACCCTGAGCACTGAGTACTGAGCACTGAGCACCCTGAGCACTGAGCACCCAGCACCCCGAGTACTGAGCACCCAGCACCCCGAGCACTGAGCACCCAGCGCACCGAGCACTGAGCACCCAGCACCCCGAGCACTGAGCACTGAGCACCCAGCACCCCGAGTACTGAGCAGTGAGCACCCTGAGCACTGAACACCCAGCACCCCGAGTACTGAGCACTGAGCACCCTGAGTACTGAGCAACCAGCACCCTGAGCACTGAGTACCCAGCACCCTGAGGATTGAGCACCCAGCACACTGAGCACTGAGCACCCAGCACCCTGAGCACTGAGCACCCAGCACCCTGAGTACTGATCACTGAGCACCCAGCACCCCGAGCACTGAGCACCCAGCACCCTGAGTACTGAGCACTGAGCACCCAGCACCCCGAGCACTGAGCACCCAGCACCCTGAGCACTGAGCACCCAGCACCCGAGTACTGAGCACTCAGCACCCTGAGTACTGAGCACCCAGCACCCTGAGTACTGAGAACCCAGCACCCTGAGCACTGAGCACCCAGCACCCCGAGCACTGAGCACCCAGCACCCTGAGTACTGAGCACCCAGCACCCTGAGCACTGAGCAACCAGCACCCTGAGCTCTGAGCATCCAGCACCCTGAGCACTGAGCACCCAGCACCCTGAGTAGTGAGCACCCAACGTACTGAGCACCGAGCACCCCGAGCACTGTGCACCCAGCACCCTGAGTACTGATCACCGAGTACCCTGAGCACTGAGCACCCAGCACCCTGAGTACTGAGCTCTGAGCACCCCGAGCACTGAGCACCGTGCAACCTGTGCACTGAGTACCCAGCACCCTGAGTACTGAGCACTCAGCACCCTGAGCACTGAGCACCGAGCACCCTGAGTACTGAGCACCGAGCACCCTGAGCACTGAGAACCCAGCACCCTGAGTACTGAGCTCCGAGCACCCCGAGCACTGAGCACCCGGCACCCTGAGTACTGAGCACCCTGCACCCTGAGCAATGAGCACCCTGAGTACTGAGCACCCAGCACCTTGAGCACTGAGCACCCATCACCCTGAGCACTGAACACACAGCACCCTGAGTACTGAGAACCTCGAGCACTGAGCATCCAGCACCCTGAGTACTGAGCACCGAGCACCCCGAGCACTGAGAACCCAGCACCGCGAGCACTGAGCACATAGCACCCCGAGCACTGAGCACCGAGCACCCTGAGTACTGAGCACCCATCACCCTGAGTACTGAGCACCCAGCACCCTGAGCACTGAGTACCCAACACCCTGAGCACTGAGCACCCAGCACCCTGAGCACTGAGCACACAGCACACTGAGCACTGAGCACCCTGAGCACTGAGCACCCAGCACCCTGAGTACTGAGCACTGAGCACCCAGCACCCCGAGCACTGAGCACCCAGCACCCCGAGTACTGAGCACTGAGCACCCTGAGTACTGAGCACCCAGCACCCTGAGCACTGAGTACCCAGCACCCTTAGCACTGAGCACCCAGCACCCTGAGCACTGAGCACCCAGCACCCTGAGCACTGAGCACCCAGCACCCTGAGTACTGAGCACTGAGCACCCAGCACCCCGATCACTGAGCACCCAGCACCCTGAGTACTGAGCACTGAGCACCCAGCACCCCGAGCACTGAGCACCCAGCACCCTGAGCACTGAGCACCCAGCACCCGAGTACTGAGCACCCAGCACACCGAGCACTGAGCACCCAGCACCCTGAGAACTGAGCACTCAGCACCCTGAGCACTGAGCACCGAGCACCCTGAGTACTGAGCACCGAGCACCCTGAGCACTGAGAACCCAGCACCCTGAGTACTGAGCTCCGAGCACCCCGAGCACTGAGCACCCGGCACCCTGAGTACTGAGCACCCTGCACCCTGAGCAATGAGCACCCTGAGTACTGAGCACCCAGCACCTTGAGCACTGAGCACCGATCACCCTGAGCACTGAACACACAGCACCCTGAGTACTGAGAACCTCGAGCACTGAGCATCCAGCACCCTGAGTACTGAGCACCGAGCACCCCGAGCACTGAGAACCCAGCACCGCGAGCACTGAGCACATAGCACCCCGAGCACTGAGCACCCAGCACCCTGAGTACTGAGCACCCAGCACCCTGAGTACTGAGCACCCAGCACCCTGAGCACTGAGTACCCAACACCCTGAGCACTGAGCACCCAGCACCCTGAGCACTGAGCACACAGCACCCTGAGCACTGAGCACCCTGAGTACTGAGCACCCAGCACCCTGAGTACTGAGCACTGAGCACCCAGCACCCCGAGCACTGAGCACCCAGAACCCCGAGTACTGAGCACTGAGCACCCTGAGTACTGAGCACCCAGCACCCTGAGCACTGAGTACCCAGCACCCTTAGCACTGAGCACCCAGCACCCTGAGCACTGAGCACCCAGCACCCTGAGCACTGAGCACCCAGCACCCTGAGTACTGAGCACTGAGCACCCAGCACCCCGATCACTGAGCACCCAGCACCCTGAGTACTGAGCACTGAGCACCCAGCACCCCGAGCACTGAGAACCCAGCACCCTGAGCACTGAGCACCCAGCACCCGAGTACTGAGCACCCAGCACACCGAGCACTGAGCACCCAGCACCCTGAGTATTGAGCACCCAGCACCCAGAGCACTGAGCACCCAGCACCCCGAGCACTGTGCACCCAGCACCCTGAGTACTGAGCACCCAGCACCCTGAGCACTGAGCACCCAGCACCCTGAGCACTGAGCACGGAGCACCCTGAGCACTGAGCACTGAGCACCCTGATCACTGAGTACTGAGCACCGAGCACCCCGAGAACTGAGCACCCAGCACCCGGAGTACTGAGCACCCAGCAGCCCAAGTACTGAGCACCCTGAGTATTGAGCACCCAGCACCCTGAGTACTGAGCAGCCAGCATCCTGAGTACTGAGCAACGAGCACCCTGAGTACAGAGCACCCAGCACCCCGAGCACTGAGCACCCAGCACCCTGAGGACTGAGCACCCAGCACCCTGAGCACTGAGCACCCTGAGTACTGAGCACTGAGCACACTGAGTACTGAGCACTGAGCACCCTGAGTACTGAGCAACCAGCACCCTGAGTACTGAGCACCCAGGACCCTGAGCAATGAGCACCGAGCACCCTGAGCACTGAGCACCCAGCACCCTGAGCACTGAGCACCCAGCACCCTGAGTAGTGAGCACCCAACGTACTGAGCACCGAGCACCCCAAGCACTGAGCACCCAGCACCCTGAGTACTGATCACCTAGCACCCTGAGCACTGAGCACCCAGCACCCTGAGTACTGAGCACCCAGCACCCTGGGTACTGAGCACCCAGCACCCCGAGCACTGAGCACCCAGCACCCTGAGTACTGAGCACTCAGCACCCTGTGCAGTGAGCACCGAGCACCCTGAGCACTGAGCACCCAGCACCCTGAGGACTGAGCACCCAGCACCCTGAGCACTGAGCACCCTGAGTACTGAGCACTGAGCACCCTGAGTACTGAGCACTGAACACCCTGAGTACTGAGCAACCAGCACCCTGAGTACTGAGCACCCAGCACCCTGAGCACTGAGCACCGAGCACCCTGAGCACTGAGCACCCAGCACCCTGAGCACTGAGCACCCAGCACCCTGAGCACTGATCACCCAGCACACTGAGCACTGAGCACCCAGCACCCTGAGTCCTGAGCACCCAGCACCCTGAGTACTGAGCACTCAGCACCCTGAGTACTGAGCACCGAGCACCCCGAGCACTGAGCACCCAGCACCCTGAGCACTGAGCACCCTGAGGACTGAGCACCAAGATCCCTGAGTACTGAGCACCCAGCACCCTGAGCAATGAGCACCCAGGAACCTGAGCACTGAGCACCCAGCACCCTGAGTACTGAGCACTGAGCACCCAGCACCCCGAGCACTGAGCACCCTGCACCCTGAGTACTGAGCACTGAGCACCCAGCACCCCGAGCACTGAGCACCCAGCACCCTGAGTACTGAGCACCGAGCACCCCGAGCACTGAACACCCAGCACCCTGAGTACTGAGCTCCGAGGACCCTGAGCACTGAGCACCCAGCGCCCCGAGCACCGAGCACCCAGAGCACTGAGCACCCAGCACCCTGAGCACTGAGCACCCAGCACCCTGAGTACTGAGCACTGAGCACCCAGCACCCCGAGCACTGAGCACCCAGCAACCTGAGTACTGAGCACTGAGCACCCAGCACCCCGAACACTGAGCACCCAGCACCCTGAGCACTGAGCACCCAGCACCCGAGTACTGAGCACCCAGCACCCTGAGTACTGAGCACCCAGCACCCTGAGTACTGAGCACCCAGCATCCCGAGTACTGAGCACCCAGCACCCTGAGTACTGAGCACCCAGCATCCTGAGCACTGAGCACCCAGCACCCCGAGCACTGAGCACCCAGCACCCTGAGTACTGAGCACCCAGCGCCCAGAGCACTGAGCACCCAGCACCCTGTGCACTGAGCACCCAGCATCCTGAGTACTGAGCACCCAGCACCCTGAGTACTGAACACCCAGCACCCTGAGCACTGAGCACTGAGCACCCTGAGCACTGAGTACTGAGCACTGAGCACCCTGCGCACTGAGCACCCAGCACCCCGAGTACTGAGCACTCAGCACCCCGAGCACTGAGCACCCAGCACCCCGAGCACTGAGCACTGAGCACCCAGCACCCCGAGTACTGAGCAGTGAGCACCCTGAGCACTGAACACCCAGCACCCCGAGTACTGAGCACTGAGCACCCAGCACCCCGAGCACTGAGCACCCAGCACCCTGAGTACTGAGCACTGAGCACCCAGCACCCCGAGCACTGAGCACCCAGCACCCTGAGCACTGAGCACCCAGCACCCGAGTACTGAGCACCCAGCACCCTGAGTACTGAGCACCCAGCACCCTGAGTACTGAGCAACCAGCACCCTGAGCACTGAGTACCCAGCACCCTGAGGACTGAGCACCCAGCACACTGAGCACTGAGCACCCAGCACCCTGAGCACTGAGCACCCAGCACCCTGAGTACTGATCACTGAGCACCCAGCACCCCGAGCACTGAGCACCCAGCACCCTGAGTACTGAGCACTGAGCACCCAGCACCCCGAGCACTGAGCACCCAGCACCCTGAGCACTGAGCACCCAGCACCCGAGTACTGAGCACCCAGCACCCTGAGTACTGAGCACCCAGCACCCTGAGTACTGAGAACCCAGCACCCTGAGCACTGAGCACCCAGCACCCCGAGCACTGAGCACCCAGCACCCTGAGTACTGAGCACCCAGCACCCTGAGCACTGAGCAACCAGCACCCTGAGCACTGAGCAACCAGCACCCTGAGCTCTGAGCATCCAGCACCCTGAGCACTGAGCACCCAGCACCCTGAGTAGTGAGCACCCAACGTACTGAGCACCGAGCACCCCGAGCACTGTGCACCCAGCACCCTGAGTACTGATCACCGAGTACCCTGAGCACTGAGCACCCAGCACCCTGAGTACTGAGCTCTGAGCACCCCGAGCACTGAGCACCGAGCAACCTGTGCACTGAGTACCCAGCACCCTGAGTACTGAGCACTCAGCACCCTGAGCACTGAGCACCGAGCACCCTGAGTACTGAGCACCGAGCACCCTGAGCACTGAGAACCCAGCACCCTGAGTACTGAGCTCAGAGCACCCCGAGCACTGAGCACCCGGCACCCTGAGTACTGAGCACCCTGCACCCTGAGCAATGAGCACCCTGAGTACTGAGCACCCAGCACCTTGAGCACTGAGCACCCATCACCCTGAGCACTGAACACACAGCACCCTGAGTACTGAGAACCTCGAGCACTGAGCATCCAGCACCCTGAGTACTGAGCACCGAGCACCCCGAGCACTGAGAACCCAGCACCGCGAGCACTGAGCACATAGCACCCCGAGCACTGAGCACCCAGCACCCTGAGTACTGAGCACCCAGCACCCTGAGTACTGAGCACCCAGCACCCTGAGCACTGAGTACCCAACACCCTGAGCACTGAGCACCCAGCACCCTGAGCACTGAGCACACAGCACCCTGAGCACTGAGCACCCTGAGCACTGAGCACACAGCACCCTGAGTACTGAGCACTGAGCACCCAGCACCCCGTCACTGAGCACCCAGCACCCCGAGTACTGAGCACTGAGCACCCTGAGTACTGAGCACCCAGCACCCTGAGCACTGAGTACCCAGCACCCTTAGCACTGAGCACCCAGCACCCTGAGCACTGAGCACCCTGAGTACTGAGCACTGAGCACCCTGAGTACTGAGCACTGAGCACCCTGAGTACTGAGCAACCAGCACCCTGAGTACTGAGCACCCAGGACCCTGAGCAATGAGCACCGAGCACCCTGAGCACTCAGCACCCAGCACCCTGAGCACTCAGCACCCAGCACCCTGAGTAGTGAGCACCCAACATACTGAGCACCGAGCACCCCAAGCACTGAGCACCCAGCACCCTGAGTACTGATCACCTAGCACCCTGAGCACTGAGCACCCAGCACCCTGAGTACTGAGCACCCAGCACCCTGAGTACTGAGCACCCAGCACCCCGAGCACTGAGCACCCAGCACCCTGAGTACTGAGCACTCAGCACCCTGTGCACTGAGCACCGAGCACCCTGAGCACTGAGCACCCAGCACACTGAGGACTGAGCACCCAGCACCCTGAGCACTGAGCACCCTGAGTACTGAGCACTGAGCACCCTGAGTACTGAGCACTGAACACCCTGAGTACTGAGCAACCAGCACCCTGAGTACTGAGCACCCAGCACCCTGAGCACTGAGCACCGAGCATCCTGAGCACTGAGCACCCAGCACCCTGAGCACTGAGCACCCAGCATTCTGAGTTGTGAGCACCCAACGTACTGAGCACCGATCACCCCGAGCACTGAGCACCCAGCACCCTGACTACTGAGCACCCAGCACCCCGAGCACTGAGCACCCAGCACCCTGAGCACTGAGCACCCAGCACCCTGAGCACTGATCACCCAGCACACTGAGCACTGAGCACCCAGCACCCTGAGTCCTGAGCACCCAGCACCCTGAGTACTGAGCACTCAGCACCCTGAGTACTGAGCACCGAGCACCCCGAGCACTGAGCACCCAGCACCCTGAGCACTGAGCACCCTGAGCACTGAGCACCCAGCACCCCGAGCACTGAGCACCCAGCACCCTGAGTAGTGAGCACCCAGCGCCCCGAGCACTGAGCACCCAGCACCCTGAGCACTGAGCACCCAGCACCCTGAGTACTGAGCACCCAGCACCCTGAGTACTGAACACCCAGCACCCTGAGCACTGAGCACTGAGACCCTGAGCACTGAGTACTGAGCACTGAGCACCCTGAGCACTGAGCACCCAGCACCCCGAGTACTGAGCACCCAGCACCCCGAGCACTGAGCACCGAGCGCCCCGAGCACTGAGCACCCAGCACCCCGAGCACTGAGCACTGAGCACCCAGCACCCCAAGTACTGAGCAGTGAGCACCCTGAGCACTGAACACCCAGCACTCCGAGTACTGAGCACTGAGCACCCTGAGTACTGAGCAACCAGCACCCTGAGCACTGAGTACCCAGCACCCTGAGGACTGAGCACCCAGCACACTGAGCACTGAGCACCCAGCACCCTGAGCACTGAGCACCCAGCACCCTGAGTACTGATCACTGAGCACCCAGCACCCCGAGCACTGAGCACCCAGCACCCTGAGTACTGAGCACTGAGCACCCAGCACCCCGAGCACTGAGCACCCAGCACCCTGAGCACTGAGCACCCAGCACCCGAGTACTGAGCACCCAGCACCCTTAGTACTGAGCACCCAGCACCCTGAGTACTGAGAACCCAGCACCCTGAGCACTGAGCACCCAGCACC
The DNA here is from genome assembly GCF_018167655.1 of Microtus oregoni. Classification (NCBI taxonomy): domain Eukaryota; kingdom Metazoa; phylum Chordata; class Mammalia; order Rodentia; family Cricetidae; genus Microtus; species Microtus oregoni. Next base: position 22,475 of record NW_024544050.1, on the reverse strand, counting down.
CCGAGTACTGAGCACCCAGCACCCTGAGTACTGAGCACCCAGCACCCTGAGCACTGAGCAACCAGCACCCTGAGCTCTGAGCATCCAGCACCCTGAGCACTGAGCACCCAGCACCCTGAGTAGTGAGCACCCAACGTACTGAGCACCGAGCACACCGAGCACTGTGCTCCCAGCACCCTGAGTACTGATCACCGAGTACCCTGAGCACTGAGCACCCAGCACACTGAGTACTGAGCTCCGAGCACCCCGAGCACTGAGCACCGAGCACCCTGTGCACTGAGTACACAGCACCCTGAGTACTGAGCACTCAGCACCCTGAGCACTGAGCACCGAGCACCCTGAGTACTGAGCACCGAGCACCCTGAGCACTGAGAACCCAGCACCCTGAGTACTGAGCTCCGAGCACCCCGAGCACTGAGCACCCAGCACCCTGAGTACTGAGCACCCTGCACCCTGAGCAATGAGCACCCTGAGTACTGAGCACCCAGCACCTTGAGCACTGAGCACCCAGCACCCTGAGCACTGAACACACAGCACCCTGAGTACTGAGAACCTCGAGCACTGAGCATCCAGCACCCTGAGTACTGAGCACCGAGCACCCCGAGCACTGAGAACACAGCACCGCGAGCACTGAGCACATAGCACCCCGAGCACTGAGCACCCAGCACCCTTAGTACTGAGCACCCAGCACCCTGAGTACTGAGCACCCAGCACCCTGAGCACTGAGTACCCAACACCCTGAGCACTGAGCACCCAGCACCCTGAGCACTGATCACACAGCACCCTGAGCACTGAGCACCCAGCACCCTGAGTACTGAGCACTGAGCACCCAGCACCCCGAGCAGTGAGCAGCCAGCACCCTGAGTACTGAGCACCGAGCACTCCGAGCACTGAGCACCCTGAGCACTGAGCACCGAGCACCCTGAGCACTGAGTACCCAGCACCCTGAGCACTGAGCACCCAGCGCCCTGAGCACTGAGCACCCAGCACCCTGAGCACTGAGCACCCATCACCCTGAGTACTGAGCACTGAGCACCCAGCACCCCGAGCACTGAGCACCCAGCACCCCGAGTACTGAGCACTGAGCACCCTGAGTACTGAGCACCCAGCACCCTGAGCACTGAGTACCCAGCACCCTTAGCACTGAGCACCCAGCACCCTGAGCACTGAGCACCCAGCACCCTGAGCACTGAGCACCCAGCACCCTGAGTACTGAGCACTGAGCACCCAGCACCCCGATCACTGAGCACCCAGCACCCTGAGTACTGAGCACTGAGCACCCAGCACCCCGAGCACTGAGCACCCAGCACCCTGAGCACTGAGCACCCAGCACCCGAGTACTGAGCACACAGCACCCTGAGTACTGAGCACCCAGCACCCTGAGCACTGAGCACCCAGCACCCCGAGTACTGAGCAGTGAGCACCCTGAGCACTGAACACCCAGCACCCCAAGTACTGAGCACTGAGCACCCTGAGTACTGAGCAACCAGCACCCTGAGCACTGAGGACTGAGCACCCAGCACACTGAGCACTGAGCACCCAGCACCCTGAGCACTGAGCACCCAGCACCCTGAGTACTGATCACTGAGCACCCAGCACCCCGAGCACTGAGCACCCAGCACCCTGAGTACTGAGCACTGAGCACCCAGCACCCCGAGCACTGAGCACCCAGCACCCTGAGCACTGAGCACCCAGCACCCGAGTACTGAGCACCCAGCACCCTGAGTACTGAGCACCCAGCACCCTGAGTACTGAGAACCCAGCACCCTGAGCACTGAGCACCCAGCACCCCGAGCACTGAGCACCCAGCACCCTGAGTACTGAGCACCCAGCACCCTGAGCACTGAGCAACCAGCACCCTGAGCTCTGAGCATCCAGCACCCTGAGCACTGAGCACCCAGCACCCTGAGTAGTGAGCACCCAACGTACTGAGCACCGAGCACCCCGAGCACTGTGCACCCAGCACCCTGAGTACTGATCACCGAGTACCCTGAGCACTGAGCACCCAGCACCCTGAGTACTGAGCTCTGAGCACCCCGAGCACTGAGCATCGAGCAACCTGTGCACTGAGTACCCAGCACCCTGAGTACTGAGCACTCAGCACCCTGAGCACTGAGCACCGAGCACCCTGAGTACTGAGCACCGAGCACCCTGAGCACTGAGAACCCAGCACCCTGAGTACTGAGCTCCGAGCACCCCGAGCACTGAGCACCCGGCACCCTGAGTACTGAGCACCCTGCACCCTGAGCAATGAGCACCCTGAGTACTGAGCACCCAGCACCTTGAGCACTGAGCACCCAGCACCCTGAGCACTGAACACACAGCACCCTGAGTACTGAGCACCTCGAGCACTGAGCATCCAGCACCCTGAGTACTGAGCACCGAGCACCCCGAGCACTGAGAACCCAGCACCGCGAACACTGAGCACATAGCACCCCGAGCACTGAGCACCCAGCACCCTGAGTACTTAGCACCCAGCACCCTGAGTACTGAGCACCCAGCACCCTGAGCACTGAGCACCCTGAGCACTGAGCACACAGCACCCTGAGTACTGAGCACTGAGCACCCAGCACCCCGTCACTGAGCACCCAGCACCCCGAGTACTGAGCACTGAGCACCCTGAGTACTGAGCAAACAGCACCCTGAGCACTGAGTACCCAGCACCCTTAGCACTGAGCACCCAGCACCCTGAGCACTGAGCACCCAGCACCCTGAGCACTGAGCACCCAGCACCCTGAGTACTGAGCACTGAGCACCCAGCACCCCGATCACTGAGCACCCAGCACCCTGAGTACTGAGCACTGAGCACCCAGCACCCCGAGCACTGAGCACCCAGCACCCTGAGCACTGAGCACCCAGCACCCGAGTACTGAGCACCCAGCACCCCGAGCACTGAGCACCCAGGACCCTGAGTACTGAGCACCCAGCACCCAGAGCACTGAGCACCCAGCACCCCGAGCACTGTGCACCCAGCACCCTGAGTACTGAGCACCCAGCACCCTGAGCACTGAGCACCCAGCACCCTGAGCACTGAGCACGGAGCACCCTGAGCACTGAGCACTGAGCACCCTGATCACTGAGTACTGAGCACCGAGCACCCCGAGAACTGAGCACCCAGCACCCGGAGTACTGAGCACCCAGCGGCCCAAGTACTGAGCACCCTGAGTATTGAGCACCCAGCACCCTGAGTACTGAGCAGCCAGCATCCTGAGTACTGAGCAACGAGCACCCTGAGTACAGAGCACCCAGCACCCCGAGCACTGAGCACCCAGCACCCTGAGGACTGAGCACCCAGCACCCTGAGCACTGAGCACCCTGAGTACTGAGCACTGAGCACACTGAGTACTGAGCACTGAGCACCCTGAGTACTGAGCAACCAGCACCCTGAGTACTGAGCACCCAGGACCCTGAGCAATGAGCACCGAGCACCCTGAGCACTGAGCACCCAGCACCCTGAGCACTGAGCACCCAGCACCCTGAGTAGTGAGCACCCAACGTACTGAGCACCGAGCACCCCAAGCACTGAGCACCCAGCACCCTGAGTACTGATCACCTAGCACCCTGAGCACTGAGCACCCAGCACCCTGAGCACTGAGCACCCAGCACCCTGGGTACTGAGCACCCAGCACCCCGAGCACTGAGCACCCAGCACCCTGAGTACTGAGCACTCAGCACCCTGTGCACTGAGCACCGAGCACCCTGAGCACTGAGCACCCAGCACCCTGAGGACTGAGCACCCAGCACCCTGAGCACTGAGCACCCTGAGTACTGAGCACTGAGCACCCTGAGTACTGAGCACTGAACACCCTGAGTACTGAGCAACCAGCACCCTGAGTACTGAGCACCCAGCACCCTGAGCACTGAGCACCGAGCACCCTGAGCACTGAGCACCCAGCACCCTGAGCACTGAGCACCCAGCACCCTGAGCACTGATCACCCAGCACACTGAGCACTGAGCACCCAGCACCCTGAGTCCTGAGCACCCAGCACCCTGAGTACTGAGCACTCAGCACCCTGAGTACTGAGCACCGAGCACCCCGAGCACTGAGCACCCAGCACCCTGAGCACTGAGCACCCTGAGGACTGAGCACCAAGATCCCTGAGTACTGAGCACCCAGCACCCTGAGCAATGAGCACCCAGGAACCTGAGCACTGAGCACCCAGCACCCTGAGTACTGAGCACTGAGCACCCAGCACCCCGAGCACTGAGCACCCTGCACCCTGAGTACTGAGCACTGAGCACCCAGCACCCCGAGCACTGAGCACCCAGCACCCTGAGTACTGAGCACCGAGCACCCCGAGCACTGAACACCCAGCACCCTGAGTACTGAGCTCCGAGGACCCTGAGCACTGAGCACCCAGCGCCCCGAGCACCGAGCACCCAGAGCACTGAGCACCCAGCACCCTGAGCACTGAGCACCCAGCACCCTGAGTACTGAGCACTGAGCACCCAGCACCCCGAGCACTGAGCACCCAGCAACCTGAGTACTGAGCACTGAGCACCCAGCACCCCGAACACTGAGCACCCAGCACCCTGAGCACTGAGCACCCAGCACCCGAGTACTGAGCACCCAGCACCCTGAGTACTGAGCACCCAGCACCCTGAGTACTGAGCACCCAGCATCCCGAGTACTGAGCACCCAGCACCCTGAGTACTGAGCACCCAGCATCCTGAGCACTGAGCACCCAGCACCCCGAGCACTGAGCACCCAGCACCCTGAGTACTGAGCACCCAGCGCCCAGAGCACTGAGCACCCAGCACCCTGTGCACTGAGCACCCAGCATCCTGAGTACTGAGCACCCAGCACCCTGAGTACTGAACACCCAGCACCCTGAGCACTGAGCACTGAGCACCCTGAGCACTGAGTACTGAGCACTGAGCACCCTGCGCACTGAGCACCCAGCACCCCGAGTACTGAGCACTCAGCACCCCGAGCACTGAGCACCCAGCACCCCGAGCACTGAGCACTGAGCACCCAGCACCCCGAGTACTGAGCAGTGAGCACCCTGAGCACTGAACACCCAGCACCCCGAGTACTGAGCACTGAGCACCCAGCACCCCGAGCACTGAGCACCCAGCACCCTGAGTACTGAGCACTGAGCACCCAGCACCCCGAGCACTGAGCACCCAGCACCCTGAGCACTGAGCACCCAGCACCCGAGTACTGAGCACCCAGCACCCTGAGTACTGAGCACCCAGCACCCTGAGTACTGAGCAACCAGCACCCTGAGCACTGAGTACCCAGCACCCTGAGGACTGAGCACCCAGCACACTGAGCACTGAGCACCCAGCACCCTGAGCACTGAGCACCCAGCACCCTGAGTACTGATCACTGAGCACCCAGCACCCCGAGCACTGAGCACCCAGCACCCTGAGTACTGAGCACTGAGCACCCAGCACCCCGAGCACTGAGCACCCAGCACCCTGAGCACTGAGCACCCAGCACCCGAGTACTGAGCACCCAGCACCCTGAGTACTGAGCACCCAGCACCCTGAGTACTGAGAACCCAGCACCCTGAGCACTGAGCACCCAGCACCCCGAGCACTGAGCACCCAGCACCCTGAGTACTGAGCACCCAGCACCCTGAGCACTGAGCAACCAGCACCCTGAGCACTGAGCAACCAGCACCCTGAGCTCTGAGCATCCAGCACCCTGAGCACTGAGCACCCAGCACCCTGAGTAGTGAGCACCCAACGTACTGAGCACCGAGCACCCCGAGCACTGTGCACCCAGCACCCTGAGTACTGATCACCGAGTACCCTGAGCACTGAGCACCCAGCACCCTGAGTACTGAGCTCTGAGCACCCCGAGCACTGAGCACCGAGCAACCTGTGCACTGAGTACCCAGCACCCTGAGTACTGAGCACTCAGCACCCTGAGCACTGAGCACCGAGCACCCTGAGTACTGAGCACCGAGCACCCTGAGCACTGAGAACCCAGCACCCTGAGTACTGAGCTCAGAGCACCCCGAGCACTGAGCACCCGGCACCCTGAGTACTGAGCACCCTGCACCCTGAGCAATGAGCACCCTGAGTACTGAGCACCCAGCACCTTGAGCACTGAGCACCCATCACCCTGAGCACTGAACACACAGCACCCTGAGTACTGAGAACCTCGAGCACTGAGCATCCAGCACCCTGAGTACTGAGCACCGAGCACCCCGAGCACTGAGAACCCAGCACCGCGAGCACTGAGCACATAGCACCCCGAGCACTGAGCACCCAGCACCCTGAGTACTGAGCACCCAGCACCCTGAGTACTGAGCACCCAGCACCCTGAGCACTGAGTACCCAACACCCTGAGCACTGAGCACCCAGCACCCTGAGCACTGATCACACAGCACCCTGAGCACTGAGCACCCTGAGCACTGAGCACACAGCACCCTGAGTACTGAGCACTGAGCACCCAGCACCCCGTCACTGAGCACCCAGCACCCCGAGTACTGAGCACTGAGCACCCTGAGTACTGAGCACCCAGCACCCTGAGCACTGAGTACCCAGCACCCTTAGCACTGAGCACCCAGCACCCTGAGCACTGAGCACCCTGAGTACTGAGCACTGAGCACCCTGAGTACTGAGCACTGAGCACCCTGAGTACTGAGCAACCAGCACCCTGAGTACTGAGCACCCAGGACCCTGAGCAATGAGCACCGAGCACCCTGAGCACTCAGCACCCAGCACCCTGAGCACTCAGCACCCAGCACCCTGAGTAGTGAGCACCCAACATACTGAGCACCGAGCACCCCAAGCACTGAGCACCCAGCACCCTGAGTACTGATCACCTAGCACCCTGAGCACTGAGCACCCAGCACCCTGAGTACTGAGCACCCAGCACCCTGAGTACTGAGCACCCAGCACCCCGAGCACTGAGCACCCAGCACCCTGAGTACTGAGCACTCAGCACCCTGTGCACTGAGCACCGAGCACCCTGAGCACTGAGCACCCAGCACACTGAGGACTGAGCACCCAGCACCCTGAGCACTGAGCACCCTGAGTACTGAGCACTGAGCACCCTGAGTACTGAGCACTGAACACCCTGAGTACTGAGCAACCAGCACCCTGAGTACTGAGCACCCAGCACCCTGAGCACTGAGCACCGAGCATCCTGAGCACTGAGCACCCAGCACCCTGAGCACTGAGCACCCAGCATTCTGAGTTGTGAGCACCCAACGTACTGAGCACCGATCACCCCGAGCACTGAGCACCCAGCACCCTGACTACTGAGCACCCAGCACCCCGAGCACTGAGCACCCAGCACCCTGAGCACTGAGCACCCAGCACCCTGAGCACTGATCACCCAGCACACTGAGCACTGAGCACCCAGCACCCTGAGTCCTGAGCACCCAGCACCCTGAGTACTGAGCACTCAGCACCCTGAGTACTGAGCACCGAGCACCCCGAGCACTGAGCACCCAGCACCCTGAGCACTGAGCACCCTGAGCACTGAGCACCCAGCACCCCGAGCACTGAGCACCCAGCACCCTGAGTAGTGAGCACCCAGCGCCCCGAGCACTGAGCACCCAGCACCCTGAGCACTGAGCACCCAGCACCCTGAGTACTGAGCACCCAGCACCCTGAGTACTGAACACCCAGCACCCTGAGCACTGAGCACTGAGACCCTGAGCACTGAGTACTGAGCACTGAGCACCCTGAGCACTGAGCACCCAGCACCCCGAGTACTGAGCACCCAGCACCCCGAGCACTGAGCAGCGAGCGCCCCGAGCACTGAGCACCCAGCACCCCGAGCACTGAGCACTGAGCACCCAGCACCCCAAGTACTGAGCAGTGAGCACCCTGAGCACTGAACACCCAGCACTCCGAGTACTGAGCACTGAGCACCCTGAGTACTGAGCAACCAGCACCCTGAGCACTGAGTACCCAGCACCCTGAGGACTGAGCACCCAGCACACTGAGCACTGAGCACCCAGCACCCTGAGCACTGAGCACCCAGCACCCTGAGTACTGATCACTGAGCACCCAGCACCCCGAGCACTGAGCACCCAGCACCCTGAGTACTGAGCACTGAGCACCCAGCACCCCGAGCACTGAGCACCCAGCACCCTGAGCACTGAGCACCCAGCACCCGAGTACTGAGCACCCAGCACCCTTAGTACTGAGCACCCAGCACCCTGAGTACTGAGAACCCAGCACCCTGAGCACTGAGCACCCAGCACCCCGAGCACTGAGCACCCAGCACCCTGAGTACTGAGCACCCAGCACCCTGAGCACTGAGCAACCAGCACCCTGAGCTCTGAGCATCCAGCACCCTGAGCACTGAGCACCCAGCACCCTGAGTAGTGAGCACCCAACGTACTGAGCACCGAGCACACCGAGCACTGTGCTCCCAGCACCCTGAGTACTGATCACCGAGTACCCTGAGCACTGAGCACCCAGCACACTGAGTACTGAGCTCCGAGCACCCCGAGCACTGAGCACCGAGCACCCTGTGCACTGAGTACACAGCACCCTGAGTACTGAGCACTCAGCACCCTGAGCACTGAGCACCGAGCACCCTGAGTACTGAGCACCGAGCACCCTGAGCACTGAGAACCCAGCACCCTGAGTACTGAGCTCCGAGCACCCCGAGCACTGAGCACCCAGCACCCTGAGTACTGAGCACCCTGCACCCTGAGCAATGAGCACCCTGAGTACTGAGCACCCAGCACCTTGAGCACTGAGCACCCAGCACCCTGAGCACTGAACACACAGCACCCTGAGTACTGAGAACCTCGAGCACTGAGCATCCAGCACCCTGAGTACTGAGCACCGAGCACCCCGAGCACTGAGAACACAGCACCGCGAGCACTGAGCACATAGCACCCCGAGCACTGAGCACCCAGCACCCTTAGTACTGAGCACCCAGCACCCTGAGTACTGAGCACCCAGCACCCTGAGCACTGAGTACCCAACACCCTGAGCACTGAGCACCCAGCACCCTGAGCACTGATCACACAGCACCCTGAGCACTGAGCACCCAGCACCCTGAGTACTGAGCACTGAGCACCCAGCACCCCGAGCAGTGAGCAGCCAGCACCCTGAGTACTGAGCACCGAGCACTCCGAGCACTGAGCACCCTGAGCACTGAGCACCGAGCACCCTGAGCACTGAGTACCCAGCACCCTGAGCACTGAGCACCCAGCGCCCTGAGCACTGAGCACCCAGCACCCTGAGCACTGAGCACCCATCACCCTGAGTACTGAGCACTGAGCACCCAGCACCCCGAGCACTGAGCACCCAGCACCCCGAGTACTGAGCACTGAGCACCCTGAGTACTGAGCACCCAGCACCCTGAGCACTGAGTACCCAGCACCCTTAGCACTGAGCACCCAGCACCCTGAGCACTGAGCACCCAGCACCCTGAGCACTGAGCACCCAGCACCCTGAGTACTGAGCACTGAGCACCCAGCACCCCGATCACTGAGCACCCAGCACCCTGAGTACTGAGCACTGAGCACCCAGCACCCCGAGCACTGAGCACCCAGCACCCTGAGCACTGAGCACCCAGCACCCGAGTACTGAGCACACAGCACCCTGAGTACTGAGCACCCAGCACCCTGAGCACTGAGCACCCAGCACCCCGAGTACTGAGCAGTGAGCACCCTGAGCACTGAACACCCAGCACCCCGAGTACTGAGCACTGAGCACCCTGAGTACTGAGCAACCAGCACCCTGAGCACTGAGGACTGAGCACCCAGCACACTGAGCACTGAGCACCCAGCACCCTGAGCACTGAGCACCCAGCACCCTGAGTACTGATCACTGAGCACCCAGCACCCCGAGCACTGAGCACCCAGCACCCTGAGTACTGAGCACTGAGCACCCAGCACCCCGAGCACTGAGCACCCAGCACCCTGAGCACTGAGCACCCAGCACCCGAGTACTGAGCACCCAGCACCCTGAGTACTGAGCACCCAGCACCCTGAGTACTGAGAACCCAGCACCCTGAGCACTGAGCACCCAGCACCCCGAGCACTGAGCACCCAGCACCCTGAGTACTGAGCACCCAGCACCCTGAGCACTGAGCAACCAGCACCCTGAGCTCTGAGCATCCAGCACCCTGAGCACTGAGCACCCAGCACCCTGAGTAGTGAGCACCCAACGTACTGAGCACCGAGCACCCCGAGCACTGTGCACCCAGCACCCTGAGTACTGATCACCGAGTACCCTGAGCACTGAGCACCCAGCACCCTGAGTACTGAGCTCTGAGCACCCCGAGCACTGAGCATCGAGCAACCTGTGCACTGAGTACCCAGCACCCTGAGTACTGAGCACTCAGCACCCTGAGCACTGAGCACCGAGCACCCTGAGTACTGAGCACCGAGCACCCTGAGCACTGAGAACCCAGCACCCTGAGTACTGAGCTCCGAGCACCCCGAGCACTGAGCACCCGGCACCCTGAGTACTGAGCACCCTGCACCCTGAGCAATGAGCACCCTGAGTACTGAGCACCCAGCACCTTGAGCACTGAGCACCCAGCACCCTGAGCACTGAACACACAGCACCCTGAGTACTGAGCACCTCGAGCACTGAGCATCCAGCACCCTGAGTACTGAGCACCGAGCACCCCGAGCACTGAGAACCCAGCACCGCGAACACTGAGCACATAGCACCCCGAGCACTGAGCACCCAGCACCCTGAGTACTGAGCACCCAGCACCCTGAGTACTGAGCACCCAGCACCCTGAGCACTGAGTACCCAACACCCTGAGCACTGAGCACCCAGCACCCTGAGCACTGAGCACACAGCACCCTGAGCACTGAGCACCCTGAGCACTGAGCACACAGCACCCTGAGTACTGAGCACTGAGCACCCAGCACCCCGTCACTGAGCACCCAGCACCCCGAGTACTGAGCACTGAGCACCCTGAGTACTGAGCACCCAGCACCCTGAGCACTGAGTACCCAGCACCCTTAGCACTGAGCACCCAGCACCCTGAGCACTGAGCACCCAGCACCCTGAGCACTGAGCACCCAGCACCCTGAGTACTGAGCACTGAGCACCCAGCACCCCGATCACTGAGCACCCAGCACCCTGAGTACTGAGCACTGAGCACCCAGCACCCCGAGCACTGAGCACCCAGCACCCTGAGCACTGAGCACCCAGCACCCGAGTACTGAGCACCCAGCACCCCGAGCACTGAGCACCCAGGACCCTGAGTACTGAGCACCCAGCACCCAGAGCACTGAGCACCCAGCACCCCGAGCACTGTGCACCCAGCACCCTGAGTACTGAGCACCCAGCACCCTGAGCACTGAGCACCCAGCACCCTGAGCACTGAGCACGGAGCACCCTGAGCACTGAGCACTGAGCACCCTGATCACTGAGTACTGAGCACCGAGCACCCCGAGAACTGAGCACCCAGCACCCGGAGTACTGAGCACCCAGCGGCCCAAGTACTGAGCACCCTGAGTATTGAGCACCCAGCACCCTGAGTACTGAGCAGCCAGCATCCTGAGAACTGAGCAACGAGCACCCTGAGTACAGAGCACCCAGCACCCCGAGCACTGAGCACCCAGCACCCTGAGGACTGAGCACCCAGCACCCTGAGCACTGAGCACCCTGAGTACTGAGCACTGAGCACCCTGAGTACTGAGCACTGAGCACCCTGAGTACTGAGCAACCAGCACCCTGAGTACTGAGCACCCAGGACCCTGAGCAATGAGCACCGAGCACCCTGAGCACTCAGCACCCAGCACCCTGAGCACTGAGCACCCAGCACCCTGAGTAGTGAGCACCCAACGTACTGAGCACCGAGCACCCCAAGCACTGAGCACCCAGCACCCTGAGTACTGATCACCTAGCACCCTGAGCACTGAGCACCCAGCACCCTGAGTACTGAGCACCCAGCACCCCGAGCACTGAGCACCCAGCACCCTGAGTACTGAGCACTCAGCACCCTGTGCACTGAGCACCGAGCACCCTGAGCACTGAGCACCCAGCACACTGAGGACTGAGCACCCAGCACCCTGAGCACTGAGCACCCTGAGTACTGAGCACTGAGCACCCTGAGTACTGAGCACTGAACACCCTGAGTACTGAGCAACCAGCACCCTGAGTACTGAGCACCCAGCACCCTGAGCACTGAGCACCGAGCACCCTGAGCACTGAGCACCCAGCACCCTGAGCACTGAGCACCCAGCACTCTGAGTTGTGAGCACCCAACGTACTGAGCACCGATCACCCCGAGCACTGAGCACCCAGCACCCTGACTACTGAGCACCCAGCACCCCGAGCACTGAGCACCCAGCACCCTGAGCACTGAGCACCCAGCACCCTGAGCACTGATCACCCAGCACACTGAGCACTGAGCACCCAGCACCCTGAGTCCTGAGCACCCAGCACCCTGAGTACTGAGCACTCAGCACCCTGAGTACTGAGCACCGAGCACCCCGAGCACTGAGCACCCAGCACCCTGAGCACTGAGCACCCTGAGCACTGAGCACCCAGCACCCCGAGCACTGAGCACCCAGCACCCTGAGTACTGAGCACCCAGCGCCCCGAGCACTGAGCACCCAGCACCCTGAGCACTGAGCACCCAGCACCCTGAGTACTGAGCACCCAGCACCCTGAGTACTGAACACCCAGCACCCTGAGCACTGAGCACTGAGCACCCTGAGCACTGAGTACTGAGCACTGAGCACCCTGAGCACTGAGCACCCAGCACCCCGAGTACTGAGCACCCAGCACCCCGAGCACTGAGCACCGAGCGCCCCGAGCACTGAGCACCCAGCACCCCGAGCACTGAGCACTGAGCACCCAGCACCCCAAGTACTGAGCAGTGAGCACCCTGAGCACTGAACACCCAGCACCCCGAGTACTGAGCACTGAGCACCCTGAGTACTGAGCAACCAGCACCCTGAGCACTGAGTACCCAGCACCCTGAGGACTGAGCACCCAGCACACTGAGCACTGAGCACCCAGCAACCTGAGCACTGAGCACCCAGCACCCTGAGTACTGATCACTGAGCACCCAGCACCCCGAGCACTGAGCACCCAGCACCCTGAGAACTGAGCACTGAGCACCCAGCACCCCGAGCACTGAGCACCCAGCACCCTGAGCACTGAGCACCCAGCACCCGAGTACTGAGCACCCAGCACCCTTAGTACTGAGCACCCAGCACCCTGAGTACTGAGAACCCAGCACCCTGAGCACTGAGCACCCAGCACCCCGAGCACTGAGCACCCAGCACCCTGAGTACTGAGCACCCAGCACCCTGAGCACTGAGCAACCAGCAACCTGAGCTCTGAGCATCCAGCACCCTGAGCACTGAGCACCCAGCACCCTGAGTAGTGAGCACCCAACGTACTGAGCACCGAGCACACCGAGCACTGTGCTCCCAGCACCCTGAGTACTGATCACCGAGTACCCTGAGCACTGAGCACCCAGCACCCTGAGTACTGAGCTCCGAGCACCCCGAGCACTGAGCACCGAGCACCCTGTGCACTGAGTACACAGCACCCTGAGTACTGAGCACTCAGCACCCTGAGCACTGAGCACCGAGCACCCTGAGTACTGAGCACCGAGCACCCTGAGCACTGAGAACCCAGCACCCTGAGTACTGAGCTCCGAGCACCCCGAGCACTGAGCACCCAGCACCCTGAGTACTGAGCACCCTGCACCCTGAGCAATGAGCACCCTGAGTACTGAGCACCCAGCACCTTGAGCACTGAGCACCCAGCACCCTGAGCACTGAACACACAGCACCCTGAGTACTGAGAACCTCGAGCACTGAGCATCCAGCACCCTGAGTACTGAGCACCGAGCACCCCGAGCACTGAGAACACAGCACCGCGAGCACTGAGCACATAGCACCCCGAGCACTGAGCACCCAGCACACTTAGTACTGAGCACCCAGCACCCTGAGTACTGAGCACCCAGCACCCTGAGCACTGAGTACCCAACACCCTGAGCACTGAGCACCCAGCACCCTGAGCACTGATCACACAGCACCCTGAGCACTGAGCACCCAGCACCCTGAGTACTGAGCACTGAGCACCCAGCACCCCGAGCAGTGAGCAGCCAGCACCCTGAGTACTGAGCACCGAGCACCCCGAGGAATGAGCACCCAGCACCCTGAGTACTGAGCTCCGAGCACTCCGAGCACTGAGCACCCTGAGCACTGAGCACCGAGCACCCTGAGCACTGAGTACCCAGCACCCTGAGCACTGAGCACCCAGCGCCCTGAGCACTGAGCACCCAGCACCCTGAGCACTGAGCACCCATCACCCTGAGTACTGAGCACTGAGCACCCAGCACCCCGAGCACTGAGCACCCAGCACCCCGAGTACTGAGCACTGAGCACCCTGAGTACTGAGCACCCAGCACCCTGAGCACTGAGTACCCAGCACCCTTAGCACTGAGCACCCAGCACCCTGAGCACTGAGCACCCAGCACCCTGAGCACTGAGCACCCAGCACCCTGAGTACTGAGCACTGAGCACCCAGCACCCCGATCACTGAGCACCCAGCACCCTGAGTACTGAGCACTGAGCACCCAGCACCCCGAGCACTGAGCACTCAGCACCCTGAGCACTGAGCACCCAGCACCCGAGTACTGAGCACACAGCACCCTGAGTACTGAGCACCCAGCACCCTGAGCACTGAGCACCCAGCACCCCGAGTACTGAGCAGTGAGCACCCTGAGCACTGAACACCCAGCAGCCCGAGTACTGAGCACTGAGCACACTGAGTACTGAGCAACCAGCACCCTGAGCACTGAGTACCCAGCACCCTGAGGACTGAGCACCCAGTACACTGAGCACTGAGCACCCAGCACCCTGAGCACTGAGCACCCAGCACCCTGAGTACTGATCACTGAGCACCCAGCACCCCGAGCACTGAGCACCCAGCACCCTGAGTACTGAGCACTGAGCACCCAGCACCCCGAGCACTGAGCACCCAGCACCCTGAGCACTGAGCACCCAGCACCCGAGTACTGAGCACCCAGCACCCTGAGTACTGAGCACCCAGCACCCTGAGTACTGAGAACCCAGCACCCTGAGCACTGAGCACCCAGCACCCCGAGCACTGAGCACCCAGCACCCTGAGTACTGAGCACCCAGCACCCTGAGCACTGAGCAACCAGCACCCTGAGCTCTGAGCATCCAGCACCCTGAGCACTGAGCACCCAGCACCCTGAGTAGTGAGCACCCAACGTACTGAGCACCGAGCACCCCGAGCACTGTGCACCCAGCACCCTGAGTACTGATCACCGAGTACCCTGAGCACTGAGCACCCAGCACCCGGAGTACTGAGCTCTGAGCACCCCAAGCACTGAGCACCGAGCAACCTGTGCACTGAGTACCCAGCACCCTGAGTACTGAGCACTCAGCACCCTGAGCACTGAGCACCGAGCACCCTGAGTACTGAGCACTGAGCACCCTGAGCACTGAGAACCCAGGACCCTGAGTACTGAGCTCCGAGCACCCCGAGCACTGAGCACCCGGCACCCTGAGTACTGAGCACCCTGCACCCTGAGCAATGAGCACCCTGAGTACTGAGCACCCAGCACCTTGAGCACTGAGCACCCAGCACCCTGAGCACTGAACACACAGCACCCTGAGTCCTGAGCACCTCGAGCACTGAGCATCCAGCACCCTGAGTACTGAGCACCGAGCACCCCGAGCACTGAGAACCCAGCACCGCGAACACTGAGCACATAGCACCCCGAGCACTGAGCACCCAGCACCCT
This sequence comes from Microtus oregoni, assembly GCF_018167655.1. Lineage (NCBI taxonomy): Eukaryota > Metazoa > Chordata > Mammalia > Rodentia > Cricetidae > Microtus > Microtus oregoni. Next base: position 6,783 of record NW_024544050.1, on the reverse strand, counting down.
GAGTACTGAGCACCCAGCACCCTGAGTACTGAGCACCCAGCACCCTGAGCACTGAGTACCCAACACCCTGAGCACTGAGCACCCAGCACCCTGAGCACTGAGCACACAGCACCCTGAGCACTGAGCACCCTGAGCACTGAGCACACAGCACACTGAGTACTGAGCACTGAGCACCCAGCACCCCGTCACTGAGCACCCAGCACCCCGAGTACTGAGCACTGAGCACCCTGAGTACTGAGCACCCAGCACCCTGAGCACTGAGTACCCAGCACCCTTAGCACTGAGCACCCAGCACCCTGAGCACTGAGCACCCAGCACCCTGAGCACTGAGCACCCAGCACCCTGAGTACTGAGCACTGAGCACCCAGCACCCCGATCACTGAGCACCCAGCACCCTGAGTACTGAGCACTGAGCACCCAGCACCCCGAGCACTGAGCACCCAGCACCCTGAGCACTGAGCACCCAGCACCCGAGTACTGAGCACCCAGCACCCCGAGCACTGAGCTCCCAGCACCCTGAGCACTGAGCACTGAGCACCCTGAGCACTGAGTACTGAGCACTGAGCACCCTGAGCACTGAGCACCCAGCACCCCGAGTACTGAGCACCCAGCACCCCGAGCACTGAGCACCGAGCGCCCCGAGCACTGAGCACCCAGCACCCCGAGCACTGAGCACTGAGCACCCAGCACCCCAAGTACTGAGCAGTGAGCACCCTGAGCACTGAACACCCAGCACCCCGAGTACTGAGCACTGAGCACCCTGAGTACTGAGCAACCAGCACCCTGAGCACTGAGTACCCAGCACCCTGAGGACTGAGCACCCAGCACACTGAGCACTGAGCACCCAGCACCCTGAGCACTGAGCACCCAGCACCCTGAGTACTGATCACTGAGCACCCAGCACCCCGAGCACTGAGCACCCAGCACCCTGAGAACTGAGCACTGAGCACCCAGCACCCCGAGCACTGAGCACCCAGCACCCTGAGCACTGAGCACCCAGCACCCGAGTACTGAGCACCCAGCACCCTTAGTACTGAGCACCCAGCACCCTGAGTACTGAGAACCCAGCACCCTGAGCACTGAGCACCCAGCACCCCGAGCACTGAGCACCCAGCACCCTGAGTACTGAGCACCCAGCACCCTGAGCACTGAGCAACCAGCAACCTGAGCTCTGAGCATCCAGCACCCTGAGCACTGAGCACCCAGCACCCTGAGTAGTGAGCACCCAACGTACTGAGCACCGAGCACACCGAGCACTGTGCTCCCAGCACCCTGAGTACTGATCACCGAGTACCCTGAGCACTGAGCACCCAGCACCCTGAGTACTGAGCTCCGAGCACCCCGAGCACTGAGCACCGAGCACCCTGTGCACTGAGTACACAGCACCCTGAGTACTGAGCACTCAGCACCCTGAGCACTGAGCACCGAGCACCCTGAGTACTGAGCACCGAGCACCCTGAGCACTGAGAACCCAGCACCCTGAGTACTGAGCTCCGAGCACCCCGAGCACTGAGCACCCAGCACCCTGAGTACTGAGCACCCTGCACCCTGAGCAATGAGCACCCTGAGTACTGAGCACCCAGCACCTTGAGCACTGAGCACCCAGCACCCTGAGCACTGAACACACAGCACCCTGAGTACTGAGAACCTCGAGCACTGAGCATCCAGCACCCTGAGTACTGAGCACCGAGCACCCCGAGCACTGAGAACACAGCACCGCGAGCACTGAGCACATAGCACCCCGAGCACTGAGCACCCAGCACACTTAGTACTGAGCACCCAGCACCCTGAGTACTGAGCACCCAGCACCCTGAGCACTGAGTACCCAACACCCTGAGCACTGAGCACCCAGCACCCTGAGCACTGATCACACAGCACCCTGAGCACTGAGCACCCAGCACCCTGAGTACTGAGCACTGAGCACCCAGCACCCCGAGCAGTGAGCAGCCAGCACCCTGAGTACTGAGCACCGAGCACCCCGAGGAATGAGCACCCAGCACCCTGAGTACTGAGCTCCGAGCACTCCGAGCACTGAGCACCCTGAGCACTGAGCACCGAGCACCCTGAGCACTGAGTACCCAGCACCCTGAGCACTGAGCACCCAGCGCCCTGAGCACTGAGCACCCAGCACCCTGAGCACTGAGCACCCATCACCCTGAGTACTGAGCACTGAGCACCCAGCACCCCGAGCACTGAGCACCCAGCACCCCGAGTACTGAGCACTGAGCACCCTGAGTACTGAGCACCCAGCACCCTGAGCACTGAGTACCCAGCACCCTTAGCACTGAGCACCCAGCACCCTGAGCACTGAGCACCCAGCACCCTGAGCACTGAGCACCCAGCACCCTGAGTACTGAGCACTGAGCACCCAGCACCCCGATCACTGAGCACCCAGCACCCTGAGTACTGAGCACTGAGCACCCAGCACCCCGAGCACTGAGCACTCAGCACCCTGAGCACTGAGCACCCAGCACCCGAGTACTGAGCACACAGCACCCTGAGTACTGAGCACCCAGCACCCTGAGCACTGAGCACCCAGCACCCCGAGTACTGAGCAGTGAGCACCCTGAGCACTGAACACCCAGCAGCCCGAGTACTGAGCACTGAGCACACTGAGTACTGAGCAACCAGCACCCTGAGCACTGAGTACCCAGCACCCTGAGGACTGAGCACCCAGTACACTGAGCACTGAGCACCCAGCACCCTGAGCACTGAGCACCCAGCACCCTGAGTACTGATCACTGAGCACCCAGCACCCCGAGCACTGAGCACCCAGCACCCTGAGTACTGAGCACTGAGCACCCAGCACCCCGAGCACTGAGCACCCAGCACCCTGAGCACTGAGCACCCAGCACCCGAGTACTGAGCACCCAGCACCCTGAGTACTGAGCACCCAGCACCCTGAGTACTGAGAACCCAGCACCCTGAGCACTGAGCACCCAGCACCCCGAGCACTGAGCACCCAGCACCCTGAGTACTGAGCACCCAGCACCCCTGAGCACTGAGCAACCAGCACCCTGAGCTCTGAGCATCCAGCACCCTGAGCACTGAGCACCCAGCACCCTGAGTAGTGAGCACCCAACGTACTGAGCACCGAGCACCCCGAGCACTGTGCACCCAGCACCCTGAGTACTGATCACCGAGTACCCTGAGCACTGAGCACCCAGCACCCGGAGTACTGAGCTCTGAGCACCCCAAGCACTGAGCACCGAGCAACCTGTGCACTGAGTACCCAGCACCCTGAGTACTGAGCACTCAGCACCCTGAGCACTGAGCACCGAGCACCCTGAGTACTGAGCACTGAGCACCCTGAGCACTGAGAACCCAGGACCCTGAGTACTGAGCTCCGAGCACCCCGAGCACTGAGCACCCGGCACCCTGAGTACTGAGCACCCTGCACCCTGAGCAATGAGCACCCTGAGTACTGAGCACCCAGCACCTTGAGCACTGAGCACCCAGCACCCTGAGCACTGAACACACAGCACCCTGAGTCCTGAGCACCTCGAGCACTGAGCATCCAGCACCCTGAGTACTGAGCACCGAGCACCCCGAGCACTGAGAACCCAGCCACCGCGACCACTGAGCACATAGCACCCCGAGCACTGAGCACCCAGCACCCTGAGTACTGAGCACCCAGCACCCTGAGTACTGAGCACCCAGCACCCTGAGCACTGAGTACCCAACACCCTGAGCACTGAGCACCCAGCACCCCTGAGCACTGAGCACACAGCACCCTGAGCACTGAGCACCCTGAGCACTGAGCACACAGCACACTGAGTACTGAGCACTGAGCACCCCAGCACCCCGTCACTGAGCACCCAGCACCCCGAGTACTGAGCACTGAGGCACCCTGAGTACTGAGCACCCAGCACCTGAGCACTGAGTACCCAGCACCCTTAGCACTGAGCACCCTCACCCTGAGCACTGAGCACCCAGCACCCTGAGCACTGAGCACCCAGCACCCTGAGTACTGAGCACTGAGCACCCAGCACCCCGATCACTGAGCACCAGCACCCTGAGTACTGAGCACTGAGCACCCAGCACCCCGAGCACTGAGCACCCAGCACCCTGAGCACTGAGCACCCAGCACCCGAGTACTGAGCACCCAGCACCCCGAGCACTGAGCTCCCAGCACCCTGAGTACTGAGCACCCAGCACCCAGAAGCACTGAGCACCCAGCACCCCCGAGCACTGTGCACCCAGCACCCTGAGTACTGAGCACACCAGCACCCTGAGCACTGAGGCACCCCAGCACCCTGAGCACTGAGCACGGAGCCCCCTGAGCACTGAGCACTGAGCACCCTGATCACTGAGTACTGAGCACCGAGCACCCCGAGAACTGAGCACCCAGCACCCGGAGTACTGAGCACCCAGCGGCCCAAGTACTGAGCACCCTGAGTATTGAGCACCCAGCACCCTGAGTACTGAGCAGCCAGCATCCCTGAGTACTGAGCAACGAGCACCCTGAGTACAGAGCACCCAGCACCCCGAGCACTGAGCACCCAGCACCCTGAGGACTGAGCACCCAGCACCCTGAGCACTGAGCACCCTGAGTACTGAGCACTGAGCACCCTGAGTACTGAGGCACTGAGCACCCTGAGTACTGAGCAACCAGCACCCTGAGTACTGAGCAACCCAGGACCCTGAGCAATGAGCACCGAGCACCCTGAGCACTCAGCACACCCAGCACCCTGAGCACTGAGCACCCAGCACCCTGAGTAGTGAGCACCCAACGTACTGAGCACCGAGCACCCCCAAGCACTGAGCACCCAGCACCCTGAGTACTGATCACCTAGCACCCTGAGCACAGAGCACCCAGCACCCTGAGTACTGAGCACCCAGCACCCTGAGTACTGAGCACCCAGCACCCCGAGCACTGAGCACCCCAGCACCCTGAGTACTGAGCACTCCAGGCAACCTGTGCACTGAGCACCGAGCACCCTGAGCACTGAGCACCCCAGCACACTGAGGACTGAGCACCCAGCACCCTGAGCACTGAGCACCCTGAGTACTGAGCACTGAGCACCCTGAGTACTGAGCCACTAGTAACACACCCTGAGTACTGAGCAACCAGCACCCTGAGTACTGAGCACCCAGCACCCTGAGCACTGAGCACCGAGCACCCTGAGCACTGAGCACCCAGCACCCTGAGCACTGAGCACCCAGCAACTCTGAGTTGTGAGCACCCAACGTACTGAGCACCCGATCACCCCGAGCACTGAGCACCCAGCACCCTGACTACTGAGCACAAAGCACCCCGAGCACTGAGCACCCAGCACCCTGAGCACTGAGCACCCAGCAACCCTGAGCACTGATCACCCAGCACACTGAGCACTGAGCACCAGCACCCTGAGTCCTGAGCACCCAGCACCCTGAGTACTGAGCACTCAGCACCCTGAGTACTGAGCACCGAGCACCCCGAGCACTGAGCACCCAGCACCCTGAGCACTGAGCACCCTGAGCACTGAGCACCCAGCACCCCGAGCACTGAGCACCCAGCACCCTGAGTACTGAGCACCCAGCGCCCCGAGCACTGAACACCCAGCACCCCTGAGCACTGAGCACCCAGCACCCTGAGTACTGAACACCCAGCACCCTGAGCACTGAGCACTGAGCACCCTGAGCACTGAGTACTTGAGCACTGAGCACCCTGAGCACTGAGCACCCCAGCACCCCGAGTACTGAGCACCCCAGCACCCCGAGCACTGAGCACCGAGCGCCCCGAGCACTGAGCACCCAGCACCCCGAGCACTGAGCACTGAGCACCCAGCACCCCGAGTACTGAGCACTGAGCACCCTGAGTACTGAGCAACCAGCACCCTGAGCACTGAGTACCCAGCACCCTGAGGACTGAGCACCCAGCACACTGAGCACTGAGCACCCACACCCCTGAGCACTGAGCACCCAGCACCCTGAGTACTGATCACTGAGCACCCAGCACCCCGAGCACTTGAGCACCCAGCACCCTGAGTACTGAGCACTGAGCACCCAGCACCCCGAGCACTTGAGCACCCAGCACCCTGAGCACTGAGCACCCAGCACCCGAGTACTGAGCACCCAGCACCCTTAGTACTGAGCACCCAGCACCCTGAGTACTGAGAACCCAGCACCCTGAGCACTGAGCACCCAGCACCCCGAGCACTGAGCACCCAGCACCCTGAGTACTGAGCACCCCAGCACCCTGAGCACTGAGCAACCAGCACCCCTGAGCTCTGAGCATCCAGCACCCTGAGCACAGAGCACCCAGCACCCTGAGTAGTGAGCACCCAACGTACTGAGCACCGAGCACACCGAGCACTGTGCTCCCAGCACCCTGAGTACTGATCACCGAGACCCTGAGCACTGAGCACCCAGCACCCTGAGTACTGAGCTCCGAGCTCCCCGAGCACTGAGCACCGAGCACCCTGTGCACTGAAGTACACAGCACCCTGAGTACTGAGCACTCAGCACCCTGAGCACTGAGCACCGAGCACCCCTGGGAGTACTGAGCACCGAGCACCCTGAGCACTGAGAACCCAGCACCCTGAGTACTGAGCTCCGAGCACCCCGAGCACTGAGCACCCAGCACCCTGAGTACTGAGCACCCTGCACCCTGAGCAATGAGCACCCTGAGTACTGAGCACCCAGCACCTTGAGCACTGAGCACCCAGCAACCTGAGCACTGAACACACAGCACCCTGAGTACTGAGAACCCTCGAGCACTGAGCATCCAGCACCCTGAGTACTGAGCACCGAGCACCCGAGCACTGAGAACACAGCACCGCGAGCACTGAGCACATAGCA